>NW_005871417.1:274416-382450 GCF_000147115.1 Myotis lucifugus | reverse complement strand
TCAGTTTTGGTTGAGAATGTATTTTTTCTTCATTTTTCCTTTAGTATTTTTCATTCAATACTACTCTAATTCTTCCTTGTTTTGCTTGTATGTTTAATGTCAATGGTAGTTTTTATCCCTATTCCTGTTTTTGTATAGTTAATTTTGTTTGGTTTTTATTTTTTTTTCAATGTTTTCTCTTTGCTTTGATTTTCTGCACTTTGAATATAATATGCCTAGATATAGGGGATTATATGCAAGGGAAGGTAGTTATTATATACTTTTATTTATTCTGCTTGGTATTATCTAAGCTTCCAGAGTGGTTTGGCATCTCTCATTATGATCTGAAAGCCCTTATCCATTATTACTTCAGATATTTTTTTCTGTCTTATGACCTTTCTATTTTTTCCCCACCATCTGCATGTATTTTACACCTTTTCAAATTACTCTACCTTCCTTCAAACTTCTGTTCTCATTATTCCATTATTTTTTTCTTTGCATTTCAGTTTAGGAAATTTCCATTGGCCTGTCTTCATGCTCACTCATTTTTTTCTAGATTGTGTCCATTCCACTGCTGAGCCCATCAAAAGCAGTCATTATATCTGTTATATTGCTTTTGATGTCTATATTTCTAATTCTCTTGTCTCAAAATGAAAAATTGTCTTTGAACTTGTTTTCAAGTATAATTGAAAAGGAACTGGTCTTATTAATCATTGTCATCCCAATAAATTTAATTTAAAATGTTTTAAAGGAAAAAATACATTGTTAATATTTTAAAGTTAAAATCTCTGAATTGATAACTTAAAAAATGATAAATATTGAAGATCCTCCCTAATAATTATTTGATAAGTCTGAATGTAACAAGATATGTAAAGAGAAGCAAATACATCTAAACCCTATTTCTGCATTAGTATGATGATCTCAGTGAGCAACATATGAGACTGAGACTTTGAAAAAGAACTAATATAATGGGATTAGAGAATACAATGAAAATTTGATGATATTAGTATAATTTTGTTAACATAAATTGAATTTCTGATATTTACTCTAATGGATAATGTTTCATAGGAATTACTATTCTGATATTGTTATCTGAATCTGAGTAATGTTATATCCATATTCATTGCATGTTGGGAGAGATTTGGTGAAATAATAGAGGTAGCAATCTATATTCTTATCTGATTTTTTTTTGAGGACCAGAGATTTTTAAAGGGTTGAAAATAAAAACTTTGGATAGAATATTTTCTCCTAAAACTCTAGGAAATAGTACAGAACACATATACTTAGAATTATCCTAATCACATCAGCAACTTTCCTTTGAAACTATTGCCTGTCAAAGATGAATGCTTTTCTTTAAAAAAAAAATAATACAGGTTAACTTAACATAGAATTTTTATGTCAATAGTTCTTTAATATATTTACAGAATGTCAAAATCCTTTCAAAAGTAGCTGAAGCAGTATGAGACTTAATGACCCTAATTTTCTGTCTTTACTTTTAACAGTTATACTCTTTGAAACTTTTGAGTATATTCACAGTTCTGTTCTCAGTAAAATGGAATATGTTGAGTTGATTGAATGTCCAGAGGAACCAATTAAAGGTGGGATATTAATATTAACAGAGATGTTTCATAAATGCTGGAATTATTTATTCCCTATTTTTTCATAATGCAAGAAAGATTGCTTTCCCTCTAGAGCTAAAAGCTTTTAAAATTTTTATTTATGTATTAAAGTGTGGGCTTTTTTTGAAAGTGAGGATAGAATAACTCAACGTGTAATCATCCTAGTTGGAAGTAGGAGAAAACGAGTCCTCCATAGGTTGTATTTAATGTGCCCATATCATAGAATCATGCAGAGAAGTGTTGCCAATGGAAATTCGAAGAGAGTTTTGCACTGGGGCAAAGCTCCAGTTCAGAAAATAATACTTCCTGGTTATGAGTTTGGGATTATATTTTATAGAAATGTAAGAGAAATCATTCTACCTAAATTTTATGTCTAGGAGTTCCTTTTGAAACATCTTATATTCATTGGTTATCAAATTATGGGAGGGTACAACACATAGTATAAACACAAATTTATATATTTATATAGTAGTAGAAACAGTTTTTATACCTAGATACTCTTAACTCCAAATAGGCTAAAAGATCTGTGAAAGTGAGACAACTAACACTAGAAAGGTGGCAACAAAAATTCTTATTTCAAAGAACCAAGTCCAAAACTATATTTTATAAATAACATGAATTAGAACATAACAATCATTTAAGAAAAATAGAGTACAAGTACAATGATACTTCTAAAACTATAAGTTGATTTAAAAATTCTTTCTGGAATAAAATGTGTTAAATATACTTTTACCATAAAAGCCAGCAATCATGCACACTGGTATTTACCCAAAGGAACTGGAAGCTTATGAGCAAGCCAAACCATGCCCACCAAAGCTTACAGCACCTTTATTACTAATTGCCCAAACTTGGAAGCAACCAAAATGCTGCTCAGTAGATGAAGAGATACATTGCTGCGCATCCAAAGAATGGAATATTGTTTAGTACTAAAGAAAAATGAACTTCCAAGGCATGAAAAGACATGGAGGAACCTTAGATGCATATTGCTAAGTGAAAGACCCAATCTAAAAAAGCTACATTCTGTAGGATCTAAACTACTTGATGTTCTGAAAAAGGTAAAACTGGGTATAGTCAAAAGATCAGCATTTGACAGAGGTTGAGGGTGATGGAGGGATGAACAAGCAAAGCACAGAGAACTTTTAGGGCAGTGAAATACTCCGTATGACATAATGAGGAACACTATCATTATATATGTATTCAAATCCATAAGATGTACAACACCAAGAGAGAGCCCTAAAGTAAACTATGGGCTTCAGATGATGAAGATATGTCAATGTAGGTTCCTCAATTGCAGCCAATGTCCCACTCTAGGGAGGGATGTTTATCATGGGGAAGCCTTTGCATGTGTGGAAGTATGAGGTACGTAAGGTATCACTGTCTGATCCCATCATACTGGTTGTGATCCTAAAACTACTCTAAAAAAAAGTAAACCTTTAAAAAAAGAAAAGGACTTCCATTACAAATTATTACTTGTGAGCATGGATATAGTAGGTCTGGCAAAAAAAATAGTTATATAATAAAATTAAATAGCATCTATTATAGGAAAAATAAGAATTGAAAAGAAATTGGAAAAAAGACAAAATAATACATTACAGTAGAATTGTATAAAATGTTCTTCAGTTTTTAAAGGAAATCTTATTACAAATATGAATATTTCCAGTGTGCTTAAAAATGTTTAGAAAAAAAAATACTGAAACTTATGCAAGTTCCTTTGCGGGAGCATATTTTTTTTTTATTTAATGCTTATAAACATGTAGCTTAAAATGAACTTAAGCCTGCTAAGTACAGGCAAGAACCAAACAAAACAATAATGATGCTCCCTTTATCAGATCACAAGACAGTGCACAAATATTTCCTTAAGTGCCAATTAATTACATCACAACTACATTTCATTTTGTGGACACCTGTTTAAGAAAAAAAGCCAGATCATTAACACATGTCTTTCATGTGTTGCCAGGGAGGAAAATAAGCCATCAACCTCCTAAAGAAAAGCTTAGAGTTGGCTCTTCTTTTGTAAGGCAAGCGACTTGCTTAGCTTTGGTTGCCCAGGCACCCATTTCCAAGCAGCACCACCTCAGTGAAGGCTCTCTTGAATAAACACATTACCAGCAGGACCAGATGAAGAGCCAGAAGCTTTTCCCTTTCCCCCACCGAGGCTCCTTTGTGTTGGAGATCTCGCTTGGATTTTGATAACTGACCGTTTGAGTTACTTGTGTCCTCTGCCTGTGCTTTAAATGCTTGCTTGTATGTTTTCAGTTCACCAATAGTGCGCCCAGAGCATCCTAGGCCCCCACCCTCAATCTCAGTAAGAGCAGAACCTCAGACACTCTGACTTCTCTTTGCCTGAGATCTTTTTGTGTGCCCCTGGCATGCCATGCATGCTCCAAGGTCTGTAAGTCATAAACAGTTTTTTTCATCAAAGTTTCCTAATGGTTATTGTTGAAGGGCATTTACAATCATAATAATGTCAAGGGTCATTATAGTAACACTAGAGGCCCAGTGCACAAAATTCATGCATGGGGGGTGGTCCCTCAGCCCGGCCTGCTCCCTCTTCAAACCGGGACCCCTTAGAGGATGTCCGACTGCCTCTCACAATCTGGAACTGCTGGCGCCTAACTGCTCACCTGCCTGACTGCCTGCCCACCCCTAACCCCTCTGCCTGCCTGCCTGATGCCCCGAACTGCTTCCCTGCCAGCCTGATCATCCCTAACTGCCTCTGCCTCAGCCCCCACCACTGTGGCTTTGTCCGGAAGACATAGGTCTATCTGGTCTAATTAGCATATTACCCTTTTATTAGTATTGATTGGTTTAGAAAGGGGAGATGTCTGGGGGAAGCTCACTGGGAATGAGGTGGGTGGCTCCAAGTATTTATAGTCCATAGTGGTACTATTGATAGACTTAGACCAGCACAGAACGGTACTGCCTCATGCTACAAGCTTGCTAAGGCCAGCCAATCCCTAGAAAATAGAAAATTTTAGCTCGATTATAATCTATGGGACCACTGTCATATGTTGTTCTTCACTGACCTGAAGGGTGACCACAATTTTGCCACCCTGACCCTGCTCTTTTTGATATTAATTTTAAGCTGTTTGTTAAAAAACAAAAGGCTCAGAAAGAACCTTTGACCCTCCCCCCCTTTCCAGATATTAGATTTCAGAAGATTGGTGAAAATACAGATTTTAAATGAAAAACTAAGGATATGCGCTACAAATAAAATATACAATGCATGTTCAAAAACAATAAAATAAAAAGGCAGTAGTGGAATTATATTATACAGACAATGTAGAAGAAAAGAAAGGAACAACATCACTAATATACTTTATAGTTAAAATACCAGAAACTTAGATTTAGATTTTTTTACAAACTGGGATATAAAATTTTTATAACTTTCTTATGGTAGTGCAATTTTTTATAAAATCAGCCTCCCTGACCCATAGGTCTTGAGACTTTAATTATAGTAGTTAGAGAGATTATAGATGATTATACTAGTAGTTATAAGGCATTGGGTTTAATTCTATGTTTTTGTGAAATGTATAATATATTTGTTATTCCCCTGAGACAAAAGAAACTCTGCAGTATTAATTCTTTTTTTGAGAGAAGATATCCAATTCATAAAAGGCTTTTGGCAAAAACTTTAGGCACAGCAGAGATCAAATAACTTTTCAAGCTAAAGTTATCCATTTGGATGACTTACTGTGACAATTCCATTTAGCAATGGTTGTGAAAGATCTACTTATCATTCTAGTTAACAAACTGCTATGAAGAGTTATGTGTTTGAATAGATATGTATGTCCTTTGTAGAATGTTATATGATATCAATGTTTTATTAAATGTCCTAATTAATAATACTAAGAAGTCCACTTTTTTACATACTATGTTTCTTCTAAGTTTTGGCATAAAAAATTGAAGCACTTCTGTTCTCTGCAAGTATTCACTCATTCATTTGTCCTAAATAATCTCTGCAGTAATTATTTAGGTAATCCCTGAAATTTCCTGCAACTGACAGTTATAAGGCTTTGTAGGTGAAGATAAAAGGGAATTAATAAACTGTTGTTCCCTACACAAGGAAGCAGAAATATGTCACATATTATATTAACTATCAACTATTATGTTAACTATTAATTTTATCATTAATATCCCATTTTAATTTTCAGTATTGATTAACACAAAATAAATAATAAATTATTTCAGAAAATGTAAAAAGGAAGAGTTAAAAATTATCAGCTTGTAAATTCTTTTAAATGATAATAATCAAAAAATTAATAATAAAAAGTAGCTTAAAATAATTTCAAATTAAAATAAATATATTTCTTAACATTTAATTCAATGGCTAAATGAACCTTTCAAATTTGACATTGGGAATTTCTGAAACAACAGAAATTTGTATTTGTTTTTATATCAGAGAAAATAAGATTTTTACGATATAAATAGGTTTTTATTTTATAACATTTAATGTAGTAAATGATTAAAATTTTAGAGTATTTTAAAGTACATATTGAATGAATAAGTGTTTAATGGAATAAAATAATAATATAAACTCTGTAAAAGAAACCCCAGAAACATGGATTAAAAAACTTTTTAACATCATTCACTGTGTGTAATAAAAAAGATAAAACATTCTTTAAAAATATATTAATTTCCTTAGCAAGGTAACTCTGTTGTTAGATCATTCTGTACACCAAAAGGTTTTGGGTACAATTCCTGATTAGAGCACATACGTAGGTTGCGTGTTCTGTCCTAGGTCCAGGCACATACAAGAGAAAACTGATCCATGTTTCTCTCTCACGTCAATGTATCTCTCTCTCTCTCCCTCTGCATTCCTCTCTCAAGTCAATTAAAAAAAAATACATTAACTCAGGTGAGGATTTAAAAATACGTATTCTTAAAATTGTGTTTGTTATAAAGTATTAAATGTCTAAAGCAAGAAATATTAGTGATGTTGTGTGAGTGTTTAGCATTTATTAAATTAAAATAAATGCAAAGGATTGGAGAGCAGAAATGGGAATATACTGTGAAACAAACTAAAATTATATAAAGGTATACTTTTGAATAATTAAACATGGATATTATCAAATCTAGGTCAATAACTAATTTTTAAAAGAAAAATAAATAAGTCAGTGGTGGAGATAATAAGGTATTTTTAAAAGTGCTCAATACAGCTGGGCCAGTGTGGTTCAGTGGTTGAACATCAACCTATGAACCAGGTCTCCATTCAATTCCCAGTCTGGGCATGTGCCCAGGTTGCAAGCTCGATCCCCAATGGGGGATATGCAGGAGGCAGCCAATCAATGATTCTCTCTCATCACTGATGTTTCTATTTCCCTCTCCCTTTCCCCTTCCTCTCTGAAATCAATAAAAATATATTTTAAAAAAACTCAATACAAAAAATGCAATAAAAAATAAAAATAGACAAAGATTTAATAGAATAAATAGAAAACCAACAAATGGTAGATTTTAATCCAGTTAAAGACAAAGATAGTTTAGTTGAAATATGACAACACAGGTATGTTAAAATTTAAAATGACAGAAGACCTGCAAATCAAATAATGATCAAATGTTGATATTATAAAAAGATGACTTCAGAAAATCAAATGTAACTAAGGGAAAAGGTATTTTATAATAGCAAATAAAAAATTTAGAATAAAAATCTAGAATGTCTGTGGACTAATAAAAAGCTGAAAAAATATGAAGCAAAACTAAAAGAGAAATAGTTAAATTCATAACTATAGTTGGAAACCTCAAAAATAGTTTCTTAGTACTTGATAGAACAAGTAGACAGAGTATCAGAAACTGTATAATATACTTCAGCAACACTAAAAACCAACATGACAAAGTTGAAATTTATTGACATTGCAACCTAATGTCAGAAAAAAAATCTATATCCTTCTCAAATTCACATGAAACATTCACAAGACACACTATATTCTAGGTCATAAGGCAAATCTGATTTGCTTTAAAATTAATTAAAAATAATTAAATGTATGCAAAATATTTTCTTGTACCACTTTTGAATTACACTAGAAATCACAAGGAAATTATAAATTATTGTGAATAGAGTGCAAACAAAACAAATATATAAAAATGTATGGGTTGTAGCTAATCCTGTGCTAAGAAGAAATATGTTGCATTAAAATTTTAATTAAAAAGAAAGAGAATAAATTCATGATCTAAGGTACCATCTTATTAAACGAGAAAAAAGTCCACAGAAAGTAGAAATGAAGAAATAATGGAGATAACAGAAGTATCAATGAGAGTGAATACAGATATACAATGGAAAACATTTTTTAAGTTTGCTCTTTACAAAAATCCATCATATTGTTAAACTTCCAATCATATGGATAAATGAAATGAGATCTGTTATTTGGAATATATTACTTCCAGTTTACTGTTTCTCTGCTATTCTTTTCACAGCCTTTTTTGAAAATGAGATTTTTTAAATGTGCTCATAATACATAAAAAACAATATTTAATAATAACAAATAAATCAGACGGGCACATTTTGAGTATCAGGGAAGAATTTTGCACAAAGGGGATAAAGGAAATTTGGATGATAAAAGAATTCTATCTTTGTAAAACCCTGTGTCTAAGACTGGTATCAGATTCCTAAAGATAGAATTTGATATATATGTGTTGGACCAGGCCTTTACATCTGCTCCTGTCAAATGTAGCCGGGTACAGAATAACATATTGATATTTTTGGCTGTGAGATGGAAATGTTCTATAAAATATACCTCCCATTTGCAAGATTCATGACTTCATTAAAACTCTTTCAAGGGAAGAGAGTAAACAATCTAGTTTGAAATGGCCTATTTAAAAATAATTATAATAACTGTGGTGATAATGTAATTTCCCATAAAAAATTATAATGATAAAAAGTTTAGACATTCTTTTTAGCACAAATACAATAACTGTAAAATATATGAGGAGTAAATTTAGAAAGGTATTTAAATCTGGTATGTGTAAATCAACCCTTACCTATCTCCAGCATCTTTCTAATTTGGGATATATTAATTATCTATAGCTGTGGAACAAGTTAGTAAGACCTTGTGCAGTTTAAAACGACAACTATTTATTAACTCACACTGTCTGTGGGGCTGGAATCTGCGTGTGCCTCCTTAGCTGGGGCCTTTGGCTCAGGGTCTCACAAGGCTGCCATCAACATTCTGGCTGGGCTGCAAGACTCAACCAGGGAACAAATCCTCTCCCACACTCACTCAGATGGTTGTTAGCAGGCCTCTGATCCTCGCTGGCTCTTACCGGAGACATTAGCTCCTTCCCAGGTGAGCCTCTCTCCATAAAACGATTCATGGCATGCCCAGCTGGCATGGCTCAGTGGTTGAGCATTGACCTATGAACCAGGAGGTCACAGTTCGATTCCGGTCAGGGCACATGCCTGGGTTGCAGGCTCTATTCCCAGTAGGGGATGTGCAAAAGGCAGCCTACCAAAGGTTCTCTTTCATCATTAATGTTTATATCTCTCTCTTTCTCTGATATCAATAAAAAATATTAAAAAAAAAAACTATTCATGGCATGGCAACTTCCTCGGCCCAGAGCCGAGGTTGAGACAGTGAGTGAGACAGAGACAGAGATTGAGAGAGACAGAGATAGAGGGTGAGGTCACAGAATCTCGTAACCTAGCCTCAGAAACGGCATTCTCCACTTGTGCTGTACTCTGTCCATTTGAAGACACAAAGTCCAACTCACAGGCAGGCAAGGAGTGGATATTACGAAAGAGGCAGCGAGTCATCGGTAGCCGTATTAGAAGCTGCTTACCATACGATAATAATATTTGCTTTCAGAAATATACAATCGGCAAAAATAAACCCCCAAAGTAAAATATATGTCATCAGACTAATGGTGATCCAAGAAAGACATCAGAAATATATAAAGACATAAGAATGTCGTCAGTATTAAGAAATGAAGACACGCCTTGCATCTGTCTGAAAGAATACTTGCTTCAAAATCAAGCCCAGAAAAGGGATGACCTTTCAAATTTTCTGAACAAGACAAAGCCTAGCTATTTCTTTAGGATTTTTGCTAGCATGCAGAGGATGAAGACAACATGTAATATGTCAGAGTGAAAAAATAAGGAAAAAATGATATTACATGATGTTATTGAGCACTAATGACTACTATTACCGGTTACGACTATCTAGACTACTACACTATTCTTACTACTGCTGCTAGTAGTATTAGCAATGAAAATAAAAGCTGAAATTGGTGAGTACTTCCCACGTGTGAATTTCTTTTCCAAATGCTGTCAGAGATTATATTTTATTTCACATGCACCCATTTCTATAAAGAAGTCGCTATTGTATTAATAGCACAGGAAAGAAAATTGTCAAGAGAAGGGATTTAGCACATGCCTGGGAAGGGGGTTTGCACTCTGGTTCCAAGTCTTTCCTTGAAACGTTGCTCTGTGGGGCTCCAATGTGTCCGTGGGACCCACACTATTTCTGGGCATCCTTTTATGTGAGCGAATCACGGTAGGTTATGGTCCTTGGAGAACAGTTTCTGTTTCTTTTAGCCTTTGGTATTGAGAGGAGTTAGAAACAGGATTCGGCAGACAGGGCAAGGGGTGAAAGGAAGGAGGAAACATGGACGTGACCGGTGGAGCAGCTAAAACTGGTACAGGGTTCCAGGGAGGAGAACTAGGAAACAGACAGGAAAGCGAAAACAAGGCCAAACAGTGTGGGCAATTTGCCGCCAGCTTGTAACTAACAAACCATTATCTCCCCCGGCCAAGGACACAGAACAAATGGTTAAAAACCCCCATAATGAAAGAATGCAGAAAGGGATGATCAAGGGGAAAGGAAAAAAAAAAGGCTATTTTACTCCCTAAGCAGAGAAGCCAGCAGTCTCAAGGCTTGGCAAGATAAAGCTGCCAGGTGTTTTCATGCATTCTGGGAAAGCCACAACAAATGTTTTTTCAAAAAGGGACCTTGAGAATTAATCTGTACTAAAATAGTCAGCGGAGGAATTTTGAAGCCTATAGACACGAGGGTATATAACGCCTCGGCCCCCACTCAGCCTGCTCTTCAGATTAGCTGAGAGGCTGTCTGTGCTTCATGAGCCACATGTATAGGTTTGCTTGCTTTGCTTGTTCAATAAAGGTGCATGCTTTAATTGCTTTCATAAATTGGCTTTTCACAAGGCAGTCAAGGTCTCTCATATGAATATATTCATTTACATGGAGACGAGGATCGAGGTTGGGGACAGCCCTGCCCCAGTGGCTCCGGAGGCTGTCCTGTCCAATAACACCTCTCAGGTGTCTGTGAGAGGTGCCTGTAACAGCAGGTCAACTTGTAGGATTCTAGAGTTATTATTCTCTTTAAAAAATCATAACATATCTTATGATTAATCATGTATTCACCTTATAAATATCCATGTGTACTGTATGTTTATTTGTTTATCATCTTTTATAAGTCATTTTTTGAGATTTTTTTCTCCCTTTTACTTCCTAGGAGATAATGGTAATGGCCTTGCTTTGCAGGAGAGGATATGCTTACAAAGGGGAAATGTGTTCTCTGTCTGCCCTCCTCATAGACTGGCAATGCCTTCAGATTGTAAGACAAGAAAAATTGTACAGTTTGCCTCCCGTAGTCTCCATTTATCAGGCCACCTCAGATAGATCTCTACCTCAACTGCCAATAAAAGAAAAGGAAAAAAAATGTACTTTTTCAAAGTAATATCTCAAATTGCTTCTTAAATTAAACTGAGGCATTTTCTATTCCTCTTCCATCTGTTACATGATTTTGTTATTCCTTAATTTGTTTTTACTTAATTCTCTTCTCTTTATAGTTATCATCCCAGGAAACTAAATACAAAATGAGAATATGCTATAAAATAAATTGTTATAAGTGGCAAAAATGCAATCAAAATTTAGTGAATAAGTTAGAAAATCTAATAAAACACTAGAGGCCCGGTGCACAAAATTCGTGCACGAGGGGAGGGTCCCTCAGCCTGTCCTGAGCCTTCTCTCAATCCGGGACCCTTCAGGAGTTGTCTGACTGCCAGTTCAGGCCCGATCCCTGCAGTTGGACATCCAGCAGTCAGACATCCCTCTTTCAATCCAGGACTGCTCGCCCATAACCGCTCACCTGCCTGCCTGCTCGCTCCTTAATGCTCAGCTCGCTGTTCTTTAGCACTGCTGCAGAGGTGGGAGAAGTTCCCACCAACGCTACTGTGCTCGCCAGCCATGAGCCCCACTTCTAGCTGAGCGGCGCTCACACTGTGAGAGCACACTGACCTCCAGGGGGCAGCTCCTGCATTGAGCATCTGCCCCCAGTGGTTAGTGCGCATCACAGCGACTGGTCATTCTGTTGTAACAGTCACTTTGGCTTTTATATATATATCCACTAGAGGCTTGGTTCATGAAATTTGTGCACGGAGGGGGGCAGGGGGTCCCTCAGCCTGGCCTGCACCCTCTCCAATCCGGGACCCTTCAGGGGTTATCCAACTTCCATTTTAAACTGGCAGTCGGACATCCCTCTGGCAATCCGGGACTGCTGGCTCCAAACTGCTCACCTGTCTGCCTGCCTGATTGCCCCTAACTGCCTCTGCCTCCTGGCCTGATCACCCCCTAACTGCTCTCCTGCCAGCTGGATCACCCCCTAATTGCTCCCCTGGCGGCCTGATAGCCCCTAACTGCCCTCCCCTGCCAGCCTGATCGCCCTAATTGCCCTCCCCTGATGGCCTAATTACCCCTAACTGCCCACCTCTGCCTCGGCCCCCGCCACCATGGCTTTGTCCAGAAGAACGTCCGGAAGATGTCTAGTCTAATTAGCATATTACCCTTTTATTAGTATAGATAGCTTTCATATAACATTTAACGATTGGGGCACACCCATAAATGTTAAACAGACATAAGGTATGCAATATCTGAGAGATTGAGTTAAACTATTGAAATGATGAAATTATGTGTGCATGCTGTTTTAATTGATTTGCATATTTTTAAATATTTAACAGAGAAATATAAAGACAAAATAAAAATTGTTACAAATATAACTGCCAAAATAATCTTACTGGCTTAACAGTAAAAGCAATAGATGCATATTGAAAGCCGATAAATGATTCTCTCTTATCATTGATGTTTCTATCTCTCTCTTTCTCTCTTCCTTCCTTTCTAAAATCATTAAAAATATCTTTTAAAGAAAATAGATGTATATTGAAGGCCCAAATAAGACAAAAAGTTTCTTTATTCCCTCCCATAATAAAATTTCCATGTTGCTATTTTCTTATTTTTCTATGTAATTTTCCACTAACAAAGTATTTCTGTGAATGTCCATCATTGAAGCACACATGATGTCTCTGGGTATTTTTACTTAGTCAAATAGGATAAATTAGACCCAAAACTAGGTCTAGTTGAGATTTAAATCTATATATTCTTACACTTATGCATTATTTTAGTATTAAGAGGAATAAATATATCTTGTACATCATTTGCAAATTTTAGTAAATATTATAGCTAAGAGATTATGTTATTAACATATTCATGCTTTCATTATTTTAAGACTGTGTAATATTTCATTATTTTATTGTATCTACTAGAGGCCCGGTGCATGGATTCATGCACCGGAGGGGTCCTTCAGCCTGGCCTGTGCCCTCTCACAATCCAGGACCCCCTGGAGGATGTCAGACTGCCAGTTCCAGCCTGATATCCGCAGGCCAGGTTGAGGGACCCCACCAGTGCACGAATCTGTACATTGGGCCTCTAGTATGCATATAAGATCTTTGGTTAATCTCTTCCTGCCCTCCTCCTCTCCCCCCTTTCCTCTGAGATTCATCAGTCTATTCCATATTTCCATGCCTGTGCATTGAGCATCTGCCCCCTGGTGGTCAGTGCGCATCATAGCTACCAGTCAAATGGTCAAACAGTCGAATGATCACTTAGGCTTATCTTGATAGATAGATAGATAGATATAGATATAGATATAGATATAGATATAGATATATAGATATATAGATATTCAACTATTTATTTCTCTGCTAGAAAGTGTATAGAATACTTATGTTCCTGTCATAGTTACACTGCTGTGAACTTTCATGTTTTTTTAAGGCAGTGTATATAAGTGAATGTTAAATTTCTACAATTGAATTGGTTTGTAAAAGGCCATGAAATAACTAATGTTTATATTTTTTAATTATAAAAAAAATTCTTATTACTTGCTTACCCATGTAGTTACATATTGTTGGGGCTTTCCATCTTCTACTTTAAAAGATCTTGTATGAAAATGAAAAAAAAAGTGACTTTAGGGAAATTGCCAGTTAATATGTCTGACTTTATTCTTCAATGGAAATAAAAATGAAAGCTACAATAAATGGGTCAATGACCTAAAGTTAAAATCCAATTTCCTTTGGGAGGAGTAAATGATAAGTGTAGCACTGAGTGATGTCTTTATACTGCTGTGGCTTGACTAGGAACATAAAACCTCAGGGTAGCACTCAGAATAACATCCATTATGCTCTCCAGTATTGTATCATGCAAGGACTCATGAATTTTTTCATAATAGCTTAACCTAAAAGCATTTGTAACGGCTTAAAAATCATATTCCAATGTGCCAGTTAATATTTCAATGGAATAAAAAGAAAAAGCTAATAATATTTCAAGGACCACTTAAATCAATGTTTTCATTAATATTTTACTATAAACATTCCATTGTTGAACATTCATTTGTTTCTAGATTTGTCTTATTTAGAATAAAGAAAACAATAATCAATCTTTTTTATCACCTTTCTCTTAGGGAAAACAACCCACAAAAACAAACAACTAAATTATCTAAAATATGCATGTATTTTATTGAACTGAAAAACTTATTTCCAAAGTATTTATAATTTTTTACACTCCAATCAGCAATGCATAAGAGTCCTCGACAACTACCTTTTTATTAATATTTGCTGTGTCATTTTTTCTTGTCTTGCCATTCTATTTATTGTGTCCTTTGTGTCTTATTTGTGTTTTAGTCTTTTTTAATTGTTTAACCTATTCTACTTTCATTTTATTTTTTATATAAATTTAAGAATCAACTTCTCTATTTTTAAAAGACTTGAAGAACTTTTATTAGAAGTCTGTTTAATCCATAGATGAATGTGGGAGAAACTGACATAATAACGTTAAATCTTCCAATCCATGAATATGATGTGTCTCTGTCATCTTTAGTTTAAATTTATTGTAAATTTTATACTTATAATCTTATATTGTTATATACATTTTTAAAATGCATTTCTAAGTATTTAATATTTGTTTGCTGATGGTATATGGAAATAAAGTGCAATAGCATATATAAATAATTACATATATAGAGAGAGATACATGTATATTGTATAGATAATATACGTGTATTTGTGTGTATACTAGAGAGAAAGGAAGGCGTCATGTTTAATTCATAATTGTGTGCTATTATGGAGCACCAAGAGAAGATAGTTCAAAGGTGAACTTAAAATGCCATTTACTGAAGTTGTAAATTCATAGATCACAAAATGTTCTTGCCAAGTCTTTCAATATTCTTTTTAATAAATCTTATCATTTAATCTTGGAGAGAAACATTCAGACAGCCCAGATGCTGGTCCTGAGAAGCACCCTTTCATTTTCTTCTCATATGCAAGCTTGTAAAATGCATAAAACGCATGCTTGTTCTTTGGCAATCCTTCAAAAGTAAAAGGGGAAATGCTATGTGTTATGTATTGTTCTATCAATACAGATGCAATATTTATCTGAACAAATATTAATAGTGTATATTTGCTCTTTGGTTCATTCCCACTTGTCGTAACACCATATTTAGGAGGTATATTGGTTTATATTTTTAATTTTGTCCTCTTATCCTAACCTGATGTTTGCTGAATTATAATTTTTATTTTATTTTTTTGTAGAAACTTCTTGATGACTCTAAGTAATTATAGCTCATTGCTTATATACTCTCGCATTTCGAGGATGCCCTAGTTACCACCATCCCTGCCTTCTGACAAGCTAGACATGAGCAGTTGCTCTTTGTGTAACTATGTATTCTGTTTGCTGCGTAAACCAACATTCCTCTCCTCTAGGCACTGTTATTGAAACTTCTTCCACGAAAGCTTTCTGAATCTCTGTGTGAGCCAATAAGGAAAATATTATCTTATTTTAGACTATTGTCATTTGATTTGTTTCTCATTGTAAGATATGGTGTTATCTCAAGTTTCAACGTTTTTATTCCTTGTTATAGGTAATACTAGAGGCCCGATGCACAAAAATTTGTGCACTCGGGGGGGGGGGGTCCCTCAGCCCGGCCTGTGCCCTTTTGCAGTCTGGGACCCCTTAGGGGATGTCCACCTGCTGGCTTAGGTTCGCTCCCCGGGGGATAGGGCCTAAGCTGGCAGTCAGACATCCCGCTGGCAGTCTAGGAGCCCTCGGGGGATGTCTACTTGCCAGCGGGGAGCAGACCTAAGCTTCAGTCAAACATCCTTAGCGCTGCTGAGGAGGCTGGAGAGGCTCCCGTCATCACTGCTGTGCTGGCGGCCATCAGCCTGGCTTGTGGCTGAGCAGAAATCCCCCTGTGGGAGTGCACTGACCACCAGGGGGCAGCTCCTTCATTGAGCGTCTGCCTCCTGGTGGTCAGTGTGTGTCATAGTGACCAGTCATTCTGCTGTTAGGGTCAATTTGCATATTACCCTTTTATTATATAGGATAGAAGCCTGGTGCATGGGTGGGGCCTGCCTGGTTTGCCCTGAAGGGTGTCCTGGATCAGGGTGGGGGTCCCGCTGGGGTGCCTGGCCAGCCTGGGTGAGGGGCTGATGGCTGTTTGCAGGCTGGCCACCGCCCCTTCAGGGTGGGGGTCCCCACTGGGGTACCTGACCAGCCTGGGTGAGGGGCTGAGGGCCGTTTTCAGGCTGGCCAAGCCACCCGGCAACAGAAGCTCCCAGCCTCTCCTTTTTTTCTTTTTTTTCCCCCTGGGATTTATTTATCTTTTATCATTGAAACTTTGTAGCCTTGAGCGGAGCCCAGGTCCGGCCAGGGCAGGTGGGAAGCTTGGCTTCCTATATTGCCTCCAAGCCTCCTGCTTGTTCCAGCTCCGTGGCCGCCGCCATCTTAGTTGGGTTAATTTGCATATTCACTCCTGATTGGCTGGTGTGCATGGCTTGTGGGTGTAGCAGAGGTATGGTCAATTTGCATGTTTCTCTTTTATTAGATTAGATATTTGGAAATTATGAGACAACAGGGAATAACAGATGCAATACCTGTACTCATTAAGAAGATGGCCTTAAAAGTTAGGTTGGGTTTGGATTTATTTGCACATCTTTCTAGTTATGAAATTTAGACAACATTTGAATCTCTTAATGTTTCAATATCTATAGAGTTGAGATAAGAAAAGTGCCAAGTTTATTACTTTGAGGATTATGAGAAGCAATAAATGTAAAATGTTTAGCTCATTGCTTACCAATAAATATTGCTTGCTATTTTTATTATTAGCTATTATTCAAAGGGACTGTATCAGTTCTCCTGGACAGATTTAATTTTACTTCAGAAACTAAATGTCTTGGAGATTTACCAGTTACTCTTAATCTTGTATGTCAGCAATTTGGAATGGGTTTAGATGGGCAAATCTCCTGCAAATCTTGCCAGGAGTCACTTGTAAGGTCATAGTCATCTTGTGACTACTGTTGCTAGGTGTTCTATGTTAAGCTTACATGTCTGGTGTTTATTGCTGGCTGCCAGTTGGTAGTCAGATAGTAGTTCTAGAGGAACTTAGCTAAGGCAGTTCTGCTTAATGATCTATAAGTATCCAATAGGATTGATAGGGAATATTTCCACCATGACTTCAGCGCAATTTGCCAAAAGTAGGGCGTGGGAATATCCACTCCTCTTCAGGCTTATAATCTGAATTCCCACAATACGCTTATTTCCACTGCATTTGTTGATCAATACAACTCACAAGACCAATCCTGATTCCACAAAGTAGAAAAATAAACTCTACCTCTTGAGAAGAGAAACAAGAAAATCACATTGCAAATCAGATGGAGGAATTTGTACCATTTCCTATTTTAATTAAATATACAAGCTTTATATCCTAGACTCTATTTCTTGGAATTTGTAATAAATCAATGATACTTAACAGTTTGACCCAATAAGTTTTGTGTTTTTTAATATTATTTTTAAAATATATTTTATTGATTTCAGAGAAGCAGAAGAGAGAGAGAGAGAGAGAGAGAGAGAGAGAGAGAGAGAAACATTAATGATAAGAGAGAATCATTGATTGGCTGCCTCTTGCATGCCCCCCATTGGGGATCAAGTTTGCAACCAGGGCATGTGCCCTGACAGGGAATCAAACCTCAACCTCCTGGTTCATAGGTCGATGTGCAACCACTGATTCACACCAGCCGAGCAATAACTTAAGTTTTTAAGTGTTTACAGATGTACTTACTAGTGTTAGGAAACAGGAATTGCATTTTTGTCTTCTTTGTGCTCTGTTTTTTTTTCTTTTTCTAGTATTATCAAGTTATTCACTTTAATAAGAAGATAAAACATAGTACTTTTGAAACATATATAATTTCACAATCTTAAATACAATACCTTCTTACCAAAACTTTAAAAATGTAATAAAAATGTACAACATTTTAGTAGCTTAATTATTGAGAGTCTCAGCCAGCAGACTATTTAAACTCTGAGTTTAACCATTTTACACATTTGAGTTTGTACTATGTATTAATGTAATACAATCTTGTATATCTTGCTGTTCTTACTAAACTTTTGCACACTTTTAATGTTTCATGTACTTCTCTGTTATAAGACTTTTTTCATCATTGTAATTTTGCATCGATTAATGCCTCTCACATTCACTATATTGAAAGATTTCACTTTTGAGACTATATTTACCATGTGATCACCCTTGCCCATGTGCCATGGATGATGTAGCATTAAATGTATATTCTTCCTAACAAATATTGAATTAAAATGAAAATTTAGTACTTTGAACCTATTGTTTCTATTGAAACTTGAAAACAACTTCTATTTTCCTAAAAATTAAATGGTTGCTCATTAGAAAATACCTAGTGGTCATGGAATAAATAGGTCACAATTCTCTATGATGAAGAAATAATGAGTGACTAAATGTTTTTGATTTATAAAGTATTTCCAGTCCAAGGACTAAAGCTGCTATTTTTTTTCCATGCAATTTGACAGTGAATGGGAAACTCAGGAGAGCAATTGACATATTTTATCATCCTTTGATTAAGGGTCAGTCATTAATATCTGTTCATTGTTTCTTTGTCAGGGGCAAACATCTTAACTCTGTATATTTGCTATTTAATAGTTGTGGTCAAGCAGAAATCTGGCTAAGCATCTCCTGTGCACTTGAGCTTTCCACATCCTGTTTACCAAACCACGGATGGATTTAGCCTTTGACACATGGTTTCTTTGCTCACCCATAGATGAGAGAGAATCAGCAACTCTAATGAGCTCCAGTGGTTGCAGCATGAGAAAAGATTAAGGCCACAAGAGGCTGTGCTCAATTTGAGTTTCCAGCTTCATCAATATTTTACAATTGTTATTATGTTAGACAATAGTGTCTGTGAAAAATTCTTTTGTCAGTAAAAAGAAATGTGGTAAGATGCATCCAAGATAGTGTTTGAAAAATAAATGAAGAGAATCACTTTAGATTTGTGCATTGGCCACATGAGCCACATGTCAAGGAGTGTGTAATCCATTAGAATTATTTTCCTTTTAATATTTTTTTTGTGTGAAAGCATTGTTTTTGGTTCTTCTGGGAAGACAGTGCTAGATAAAGAGCTTAGAAAAACACATTTCTTTCTATTCTGCATCTTTTCCTATATTGTATTTTTTTTCATTAGAAGAATCTTCCTTTATTTTTTAAATTTATCTTTATCGTTGAAAGTATTACAGATGTTCCTATTTTTCCCCCCATTGACCCCCTCCTCCCTACACCCTCTTCCTCCCCAGGCCTTCACCACACTATTGTCTGTGTCCATGGATTTTGCATATATGCATACAAGTTCATTGGTTAATCCTTACCCCCCCCCACCCCCTTCCCTCTGAGAATCGTCAATCTGTTGCACGCTTCTATGTCTCTCAATCTATTTTGTTTGTCAGTTTATTTTGTTCATTAGATTCCACATATACGTGATATCATGTGATGTTTGTCTTTGACTGGCTTATTCCGCTTAGCATAATACTCTCCAGGTCCCTCCAGGCTGTCTCAAAGGGTAAGAGATCATTCTTTTGTACAGCTGATAGTATTCCGTTGTGTAAATGTACCAAGGTTTTTTGTGTTTTTGTTTTTTTTAATTACTCATCTACTGATGGGCACTTAAGCTGCTTCCAGATCTTAGCTATTGTAAATGAAACTGCCATTTGACCCAGTGATCCCACTTTTAGGAATATATCCTAAGAAGATTGGTATCTTACATACGAGAAAGTGTGAAAATCTTTCCTGGGTCAGCCCATAACTGCTGGGCACCTAGTTCAGTTATCTGAGTGTTTCCCCCAAAGGGCTCCTCATTAACATTAAGCTTGGGTTCACAAGTCATCTTTATCCCTTATTTCTTGAGGCTAACCGTTGATTTGGGATTTGGATGATGTTTCAGAGCATGGCAATAATTTTCTTTAAGGTCATATATTCAGAATCACACAATTTCAAAATCCCTTCTCAATTCTTCATATATCCCCCAAATGAGTATTTTCAAATGTGTTGGAAAATAAGACTTAGCTGTTTCCTTGGAAATTTTCATTCTGGCTGTCTCCCAACTCACTTTGAAATCTGATACCTATGTTATCTCAGACAGTCACACGAATTTTTCAAATTAACACCTCTGCACAAATGTGTCAAAGCTAGACTCCAGACTGGGATGATAGGAGCGAGGGAGGAAGAGCTTAATCTTATTTATTAAAAATAAATGAGAGTGAAAATTATTTTTTGTACTCGTTACCATTATATTTAATATAAGAAAAGAGATTACTGAAAGAAAAACAACTGTGTTAATTTCTGTATTATAGAAATATGGAAGGATTTCATAGTTTTAAAACACATATTTTTATTATCTAAATAATTTATAGCAATCATCACACACTACACTCAGAATCAGGAACCAAAATAGATTTGCGAATATGAAAGAAACTTGAAAGCAAAAGAAGCGTTCAGAATAAACAGTCTCAGTGCCTCTGCCTTTGTTTCTTCCATTTTTTGCTGGGTTATCACCTCAATTCTCACAAATCCTACCAGCTCTAGACTCGGGCGCATGCATGTGTCACGCAAGAAAGTGCTACAGTATGAAGTCTCTTTTGAAGTATATTGACCCGAATCTAAAGTTCGAAAGGCATATTTTGGTGTCATGCTCTGTATTTTTTGATCCTGTCACTAAAGTTTTAATGCCCTCAGATGATAGTACAAAGTTATTTTTCTTTTTAGCCTTATTTTCACTCTGAGAAAGTCTAAGTATGCCGAACTAACTACATTGGCTAAGGTTGGCATTTTAAAATGCCATCAAATCTTCGCAGTGTAAAGGATCTGCCACAGTTTAAGAAAACCTTCACACAGGGTTGATTTATTTATGATCAATTAGTAAGCTTAGATATCTCACAGAACACAGGATCCCTTCAAGGCAGCGCAAATCTAGTTAAAATTCATTCTCAGTGGCAGGGAAATGCCAGACTTCTGATTCCTTGTTCCGAATATATATATATACTTCAAATTTGGTAGACAAACATCTTCAAAGACATTTCTTTTAAAAGTGAAATATTAGCACTATTTTAGTAATGCATGTTACTGAAAACCACCTTGAAATATTTAATGATTAAATGCATGATTATTTCTCATCAGAAGAACTGTTGAGAAAGGGGTGAAAATTCAGTATAATTTAGTTGCTGCAACACTGAGCAATCAGTGTGAGAATAGCTTGCAAACTTTGACATTGGCTTGAATTTTACTGATTAAAAAAGGAGAAAAAATTCTGTAATTTTTTTTATTTTATCATTTTCCCTTGCAAATAAAATATTTTTTCTTCAACCTCTAACCAGACTTCTGAACTCCTTTCAAATGGCAGCTCCTTTTTTGAGATGTATTAAAAAGTGTCACTAATCCCATCAGTAGGTTTTCTTCCTATATCTATACATTATATATATTTGTATATATATATACACACACACACACAGTCAAACCTCCGTTCTCAAACATCTCCTATCTTCAACAATTCGCCTCTCAATCCAACAACCCTTTCATGCTGATACCTGGATGACCAGTCACGTGGCTCTCGGGCAACAAAAAAGGAGAGAATGTGTGAGTATGAGGCAGCTGACTACTAAACCTCAAGTTGTTAATATCCCAGGAAAGTGTTCTGTGAATATTTTCGTGGTTTTTGCTTTTGTTGCTGTTTATTATTGTTAAATTTTCATTTAACAATAACATTTTATTTTATTCAATTTTCATTTATATTTTATGTCCTTTTTGTTTTTAAAGTGTTTATAGATTAAACAGTACATTAGACATGGAAGTATATAAGAAAGGTTAAAACAGGGAATCATTTGAGGGTCTGGAATGAATTAATTCAGTTTACATTACTTCTAGTGGAAAATAATGATTTGGTTTTTGAACAGCTTTCAGCCTTTTGGAATGAATTAAGTACGAGAACTGAGGTAATATACATACAAATATTGCTTGCTGTTTTTGCATTGGTCTTATCCTCTCTACCTAACTATCTCTTTTGTGATATTCAAATTTACACGATCTTTAAACTTTGCAAAGGGATGAAACAGTTTTAGTGAGTGAGGAAGAAGTGGGCAAAAAAGAGGGAAAGAGGCCCATATTCCCTACACTGAGTACAAGTGGAAACTTCAAGCTTCTGGGAGTGGAGTGAATAATAACACCCACCTTTGATCAAGGACCAAAATGTAATGAATATAGTGGAGGGACATTCTTATTTCTTGGAAACTGTCTTCATTTTAAATTAACTAGACATATGTTTTATCACCTGATTTGATCAAACAGCCTTTGCAGAAGTTATTATCTAGTAACTTAGAAAGGGGAGGAAGACCAACCAATAGATTTGAATGACATTTTTTAGTCAACTCATACCAGTGGTCGGCAAACTCAGTCAACAGAGCCAAATGTCACCAGTACAATGATTGAAATTTCTTTTGAGAGCCAAATTTTTTAAACTTAAGCTATATAGGTAGGTACATTGTTATTAGCTTAATTAGGGTACTCCTAAGGCTTAGGAAGAGCCACACTCAAGGGGCCAAAGAGCCACATGTGGCTCGCAAGCCTCAGTTTGCCGACCATGGTAGCCTATCTATTTATCTGTCTAGAAATTTGAAAAAGTAACTTTTCTTTTATAAATATTCTATTTTAAAAAGTAGAATCTTAACACATACTTAAGAAGCAGTTTGATGAGCAAATAATTATCCTCATTGGTTAGTTATTTGTCCAGATTAACAAACTGTTGCTCTGATAAGATAACATATGTCTCCCTCCATACCTCCCCCCACCCCCAAAAAGAGACATTTACCCAGAAAAAAAATTGTCTTGTAAGAGTTTTCTGGAGCTACTAAGAAATTATTTATTTTTTGCAGCTTTGACTTCTAGACAAAAATATCCCGGTGTAAACAGTGAAGTTATGCAGACTCGGTGCTCTCTTTTCCCAGCCCCCGCCTTGTGTACATTCCCATCTGGAGGTGGGGCATAGCAGGGCCATCTGTGGAGGTGGGTCAAGGTGTAGGGACTACATGAGTGTACGTGTGGGGGCGTTTCATTGTCTGTGAGTGTCTGGTGTTCTTTTTCTTTTTGCTGCATGATCCTTTCCGGCAGAGATTACAACATAGCATTTTAGACTCTGAAAATCACAGGTTTGAACAGTCTAACACAGACTGATACTTGAAGAATGATGTGACCAGAATTAATCTGGGTACCAGAGTACCCAAATTAAACCAAAAGAAAAAAAAACATTTCTAATCAGAAAAGACAACAAAACCCCATGTGGGAATATTTGTCAAGTTACCTGAATTTTGTCATTTCTGTGTTGTTTCCTAGGTGATTTTTGTAATATTAACTAGCAATCACAGATGGCTATGATGATGTAAGTAAAGGAATATTTCCCCTGAGTGAAATATTAGATCTAATGAGGACGATATTATATCCTCTGGGTTTCACTCTTTTAAACCTTGTTAACTCCCATGAACTTTTCAATCAAGCACCTTTATGGTTTGTGGACTCTCCATACCGTCCTCCCCGCATGTTATTCTCTGAACCATAGCTTGAGGGATTTCCCATCTTTCTGAGCTCCTTGTACACTGTGAAATAAAGAGGCTTGAGGACAAAGCAAGAAATTTAGGCCACAATGTCCCTCCGGTCAATAAGGTGGTGCACTTATAAATCAAGGCATCGCTGCTTTTGTTCTTGTTCTGTTTTGTTTTGTTTTGCATCACACTTAAGTGTCAGGTTAACAAGATAATAAATTCCCATTCATTTTTTCTGGTAGGAGAAATTTGTTTGGATTATTTTTAACTTCATTGAGGAATAATTGACTTACAATAAATTGCACATACTTAAAGTAAGTGATTTATCAGTTTTGGTATGTATAATATCAACCCCTAAAACCATCACCACAATTAAGATAAGAAACAACAGCTTTACCACCAACACTGCCTTTATGAATCTTTTGCTCCTAAGCTCCCTCCATGCCCACTCCCAGGAAATACTGTCACTGACCAACTTTCTTCTAAGTGGTTTGCATATTAGAGTATATAAATAGAGCCCTGGGTTGTGTTCTTGTTTTTACTTTTGTTCCTCGGTTCTCCTTTGCTGTCT
This sequence comes from Myotis lucifugus, assembly GCF_000147115.1. Classification (NCBI taxonomy): domain Eukaryota; kingdom Metazoa; phylum Chordata; class Mammalia; order Chiroptera; family Vespertilionidae; genus Myotis; species Myotis lucifugus. The sequence goes on along the minus strand of NW_005871417.1, from coordinate 358,065 downwards.
TTTTCTTTTTAGTTATTTGAATATATGCCTATGTACACATATATGTGTACGTGTATACACACATTTCAATCTAAATTTATTGACTTTTTTAAAAATACTCACCTGAGGATATTTTTTCCATTGCTTTTCAGAGATAGTAGAAGGGAGGGAAGGAGGAGAGAGAGAGAGAGAGAGAGAGAGAGAGAGAGAGAGAGAGAGACAGAGAGAGAGACAGAGAGAGAGAAACATTGATGTGAGAGAAATACATCAACTGGTTGCCTCTTGCACACGCTCTGACCAGGGTGGAGAGCAAACCCACAACCCAGGTTGTGCCCTTGACCTGGATTGAATTCGTGACCCTATGGTGTGTGGGCCTACGCTTTTGCCACTGAGCCATACTGGCCAGGGCTATTGATTGCCTTTTTTAGCTCTATCATTTATTTTATTTTTGTGGTTGCATTAGGAATTTTAATAAGCATGTCTAACTTTTCAAGTCTACTTAGAGTTAATTTTTTTACCACTTTCCATAAAAGGTAGATGATATACAATAATATAAGTCCACTTACTCAGTTCTGAACTTTTATAATTATCATATGTATTACATCTACCTAAATTGAAAACCCCACTAACAAATGTTGTAAGTATTGCTTTTCAAATCAAAAGTTTTAAAGATCACCAGAGAGAACAATTCTTTTTATAGTAACCAGATACTTATCATTTCTCTTCTTTTTCCCTCATTCTTAATGATTCAGGTTCCCTTCTTCTATCTTCTCCTTGCAATCTATAGATTCATTTTTAACATATCTTATAGAGCAGTTTTACTTCTAATGCATTTTTCTTTATTTCGCCTTCATTTGAGAATATTCTTATTTGCCTTAATTGTTGAAGAATATATCACAATATAAAATGTTTAATATATAGTTAATTTCTGACTGCACTTTGAAGATGTCCTTCCATTATTCTTTGCCTTTAATGGTTTTGAAAATAAATCTGTGGTAACTAAAATTGTTGTTCCCTTGTATGTAATATGCCCTTCTTCACTAGCTGCTTTCAAGATATTTTCTTAACCTTTAGTTTCGTTACATTTTCTAAAAATGTTTTTCAATAGTATATTGTTTGAGTTTATAAATTTTGTGGTTCCCTGAGCAACTTTATAAACTTGTGTCTTTTAACAAATTTTGAACTATTTGAACTATTGTTTTTAATATTTTTTCTCCCCATTTTTTTCTCTTCCCAAACTTAGTTAAAGTTTCTGGTATTTTCTTATTTGTCCTTGAAACTGTCCTTTTTACTTTTCATTTTTAATTCTGTACTTTATATTATGTGATTTTTATTGATTTGTCTTATTCTGTCCTCTGTCACATGTATTCTCTTCAGTTCATCTAATGAAATTTACTTCATATATATATAACTATTTAGTTTCAAAATGCTCATTCATCCTCTTTTATAGTTTATATTTCTCTGAAGCTAGCTCTTTATAATTATTTCAGTTATATTTAGCTTTATTTCAGGGTTATCATGGTTACAAAAACATCTTTAAAGTCTGTTTAATAACAATTCCAATCTCTGCATCATCTCAGGGTCCCTTGAGACTTGATCACATTTCTTGTTTTGTGTTTTAATATTGAATAGTTGTAGATTTTATCCTGGAAAACATCAGTGCTATGATGCATACCACTGGATTCTGTTATAATTCTCTGGGGATTATTGAGCTTTTCAGTTTAGCAGGAAATCTTTTCAGTTAACCTCAAACCAAGAGTCCTGCCTTAGCTTCTTTAAGAGAATGTTCAAATCTCAGCTCAATTCTTTATGCCTTTGATCGGATAGTGTGGGTCTACCCCAGGCATGAGTAAGGCAGGGGGATAATGAGCTTCAGCGCTCTCTCCAGAGTCAGATCTTGCCAAAAAGGCATTTGGGTCTTAAAACAAATGACAATCTTTTGTGGTCGCTGAATGATTTTAGACAAAATACTCCTTCCTGAGGTTGTTGTGTATTATTGTATGATTTTAGCACCATGCAATAGAAATATGATCAAGTGTGAGGCAGGAACGTTTGTGAGTACAGAAATCATCTAGGAACAAGAGGGTAACAATGAAATGGTCCCTCTTTCTGTTGGCCTGCAGGCTAATAACTCCTGCTGTAGGTATGCTAATTAGCCAGAGGAATTCTGCTGGAGACTTGAGCAGCCTCTTGGTCAGCAAAGATATGGGGAAATATGCACAAAGTAATCACTGTTTTTCAAAGATTCACAGGAGTCTCCTTAATTGGACTCAGATCAGCTGGGGTCAAGGGACCAACCAGGAACAAAGGGATTGAGAAGTGTCCTACTCTTCCTTGGATCTCTGTTCATGCCTACCTGTCTAGGTCCAGCACCCACCCCTTTCTTCGCACCTCTTCCCTTCCCTTAACAATAAAAGATGCCTGGATTCCAGACTGTCTTAAGATGGATTTGAGAATTAGTCCTCTCATCTTCTTAAGCTAGGCCTTCTCAGTCAATAAACCTTTCCTTACTCCAAACTCTGAAGTATTGAAAATTGGCTTTTGTTTTGAAACATTGGGCACACAAACCTTAGACCTGTAACCTTAGGTCTGAATCATAAAATCCACACTGAGTCTTCAAATATGTGTCACTGATACTTAACTCAGGATCAGCTTTCTGCTGTTGGGAAAACCAATGCTACAGAGACAGGGGCTAATGTAAGGAAAGACGGTTTATTCAAGTGCCAGCAGCCTGAGAAGATAGTGAACTCCTGTCCTAAAGACCATCTTAACTCAGTGCACACAGAGGTTTTATTAGGATGGAGAGGGAAAACAGAACATAGGAATCGAGGGGAGGGATTTGAAAGTTCTTCACATGTAATTCAGGACATTCCATTCCATTATCTCAAAACTGGTCAAGAGGAGGTTGAGAGTCAGCAAGTTTCCAGGAGTCCGAATGCCTGGTTGCTGGAGTCAGCTTCCTTCCCTGAAGCTAGTTCCTGGAACTCTTACACAAATATGCCGGTTATCCATGGCTTACAAAGTAGTTAACAATTCTTCTTTTACAAAAAACACTTTTAACAGAAGCAATATTAAAAGAATGGAGAAGTTGCCGAACCGGTTTGGCTCAGTGGATAGAGCATCGGCCTGCGGACTCAAGGGTCCCGGGTTCGATTCCGATCAAGGGCATGTACCTTGGCTGCGGGCACATCCCCGGTAGGGGGCGTGCAGGAGGCAGCTGATCGATCTCTCTCATCGATGTTTCTAACTCTCTGTCCTTCTTCCTTCTTCTCTGTAAAAAATCAATAAAATATATTAAAAAAAAAAAGAATGGAGAAGTGGATTGCATAATCTGTTATCATTTTTTAAGCTCAACTTTATAAAAGGTTTAATTAAAAATGCTAGTTTGTTAGCTCCTGTTAAAGGTCCACAGGGCTTGTTTTAGGATAATAGTAACTTCCATTTCTACTTTTGACTTTCAATTGTGTATTATGGTGTTTGCCATGTGGAAAATTACTAAGTAATTTATTGCACTAACCCATTAAACCAACTGCTTAATTACCAGCTGTATGATGTCTAGAGGGAAAAGAGTACAAACCTAAAAGTTAACTTGATTGTATATTTTGGTCAAATAAAAAGAATTTAAGCAGATATTTGGAGTGTCTAAAGAAATAAATATCAATATTTAGATATGGGTATGATGGGTATTGTAGTGAAGAGGTAACAAGATCCAGTAGCAATGTAAAAGCTTAATCATACAAAAAGCAAATTATTTATGAGAACAATAAACAAAGGAAAGCAGATTAAAACAAGACTATGTATAGTTTTGGTCATATGCAACTTGTCTTTTGGGTCTTAGACAGAAACTATCATCTTCACAAAATTATCTAATTAATTGTAAGAGATTGAGGAAAATCTGTTCCTTTTCATACATGCACAATATTCTGGGAGATTTCAAAGAATTCTCAGTTTGAGTTTGCTAGCTGGGAGAGTCTTTAATGATTCAATGATAACTTATGTCTCTTTAAGAGATATGGATCTAAAAAATAAAATGACACCTTGAGAATTCACTGCTCTTGATAGCTATTAATGCTACCTGGTAAAATGCCTTACATCTTACCAAGACCAGAAGGCAGTCTTCCTCATGTCTTTTTCAGAAGAAGTTTTGGAGTTACCTGAGTCTATGAATTTTAGTTTAAATTTCTATTTATTTTTTTGTTTTATATATTTGTTTTACTTTTCCTATAGATTGAGGAAAACCTAGTTAGGGAAGTTTCTGAGTAAATCTCATGTTTTAGTGCATCTCTTCAGTGTATAACCCTGTCAATTGATTGTTAGGTTGAAATTTCCCACATAAAATGAAGAAATCTTTCATATTGTCAATACCAAAAGCTTATAGCAAGGAAGAGATTCAGCCCATAATGAAAATAAATGGGTCTGAACTGCACCATATATATTCTTTTATAATATATTTTATTGATTTTTCACAGAGAAGAAGGGAGAGGGATAGAGAACTAGAGACATCGATCAGCTGCCTCCTGCACACCCCCCACTGGGGATGCGCCCCTTGACCGGAATCAAACCTGGGACCCTTGAGTCCACAGGCTGACGCTGTATCCACTGAGCCAAACCAGTTAGGGCTAAACTACACCATATTTTAAGACCACTGTTGGCTGCAGTTGTGTGAAATCTGCGTGGGAGTCTTCAAAAAGACCATGAGGCTTAGTTGGTTTCATGTCCAAATTTTGTGCTGCTAGTTTGTCCAGCATGATCTGGTAAAAGTAATGAAGCAGGCTCCAAAGTCACCCTCACTCACCAGCTCTTAGAGTTTCTCACCCATGTCGATGGAGTGCAGTGGCCAGTTTGACCTTGCTCTGATGAATAAACTCGCATAAAATTTTTAAAGGTTTTTACTTGAGATCCTCTGATGTCATCACATGGCTGCCTTGAGATTAAGATTATATTTGTATAATTTGCATTCAGATATTGTCCCATTATATTTTCTTATTCTGGAATTTATTGATGGCTCTTCATCTGGGGCCAGGACTTTAGTGAGAGTTGCCTCTTTGACATAATGATCATCTAGGGAATTTTCCATATTTTCTGTGTTAATTTTCCTTCCCTTAGCCTCATACACACCATTGTTGTTTTTTGTTTTTATTTTTGTTTTTTCATATTAGCCACCTCCTTTGTAAAAATTAGTATTCTTTAGACTTCTTTAATATTTTAAGTATTTTTAATTGAAGTTGCTGTGGAAGTGAAGAAACTCCCTTGTTTTCAAAGCCTTTCACAAACCTTATTTACCCCCCAATTACATGTTTAGCAATCTCTTGTAAATAGAATAAGTTACAAGTGTGATATCAGATCTTATTCTAGGCTTGAACTGAGACATGTTATGGTATAACCTATCTAAAAGTGTTTTTTGTTTGTGGTATTTTTTTGAAATAATATAAGATCTGTCAATAAAAACAGATAAAATCAGATTTTTTTAAAAAGATGTACAATAAATATGTTTAGTGTAGGAAGAACTCTCAGAGAGAAGCTAAAAAGTCATGAATTTTATGCCAGTATTTAAAATGATACAACTGTGTGAAGGAGATTTATAATTAAATTTCATTGGAGATAAACTTATTTGATGAGAATGCTGAATCTTACCTGTGAGCAATGAGGACTGCATGGTGTAAGAGACCATAAGGGACACCATACACCCAAGTTGGCAGAGGTTTATGCTAATTTAGCTTCTCCTGAGACAGGTCAGTAGACTTTTGCCATAAGATCAAGAGAAAAAGTGTAAAAAGTTATTGGTCTCTAATGACTTTCATGAAGTTAGAGTACCAAGGGTTTGTCTAGGATTTTCATAAACAATAATAGTAACATCAACAACAACAAAATTAAGATTCACAATACTATATGCAGGCCTAGGGTAGAAGTTTATTTAAAGCAAATTATATATCACAAACATCTCTCTGATGTTCAGACAGCAAATATTCATTTCCATTTGTTTTCTAAGAGTTGCATATTTTATAACCTAATGCATAGATTTCAGATTTTCTTGAGTTTTAATAAAAACATGGTAGCAGATTAATGATTAATCCCCCAATAGTCATGCAACTTGTTTAGCAGTAACACTGTTTGAGGAATAGAAAGTAGCTCAAAGGGTTGAGACTGATTAGTCTACTCCTCCTACAAGTGGCTCAGAAAGTTGGTTTATTTCGGCTTGCATTTCATTCATTAATTTTACATGTCATTAAATACAATTCATTAATTTTTGCATTTTATTAAATGCAAGAAAGGTGTGCTTAAATATGTTGTGCATTTTTTAAAAATATATTTTATTGATTTTTTTTACAGAGAGGAAGGGAGAGAGATAGACAGTTAGAAACATCAATGAGAGAGAAACATCAGTCAGCTGCCTCCTGCACATCTCCTACTGGGGATGTGCCCACAACCCAGGTACATGCCCTTGACCGGAATCGAACCTGGGACCTTTCAGTCCACAGGCCGATGCTCTATCCCCTGAGTCAAACCGGTTTCGGCTGTTGTGCATTTTTTTAACTTGGAAATATTCTAATTGAAAGATTAGATAGGTAAGGAAAACAGGTATTGCTACCCAAAGAGCAAACTAATTAAGAATTTATTTCTATCTATCCAACTCAGACTGTAAAACAGAATGCTTCCCCATATTCATCAAAGTAGGGTTGTGTGTGTGTTTTCATTATCTCTGAGACTAATATCAGTAACATTTTAAAAGTACTGAAAAACTAACGTTTTCAATTGCAAGTTTAGCTATGCAGGGGAAAACACAAATGTATGTTCAGGATCAAAGCACTTGCTATTCTACTTGACACTTTCATTCTAATACATAGTTATGATCCCCTCCCTTTATCCTTCAGCCAAGTAAAGATCCATTTTTCCTGATGAAGTTCAACCCTAACAAAATTCACTCCCTTATTCAAGGAAGAAGGCAGTATTTAATATTGCTGTTAAGTCTTCAAGCTTTTTTGTTTCTGTTTTCAAGATATGAAGACTTGAAAATTAGCTTTGATAATGTTTTTTCTCTTTGTAAAGCCACTAAATGTCCCCTTTATCTATGCAATGTAAAGCAAACATTCTCTTCAGATAAGGAGTTATTGTAAAAATCTGAGGCCTGTAGTAGGAGTAAAAACTGCTTTCAAGAGATTGAAGATAATTTTTCATGCTAAAATATCTTACTTCTCTTGGAATCATGATTCATACTGGGAATATATACATATTTACAGATATATATTTCTCTCTTTCCATATGTAAACACACAGATATTTTTATGACACCATGTTACATCATATTATTTTGGCTAGCCAAAGGGTATCATTGGGTGTATTTGCAATTCCTCAGATAAATGAAATAGTTATTGTCATGAAGCTATTGGCAAAAACTATATAGGTTGAAGTGAAAGCTCAGAGGAAGATATTTAGTACTTTCTGAGTAGAATTGATAAATGCACTGGTATGTAAAGAATGAAACCATTGGGAGATGTCACTTCTAGTGTAGATATTGACTCTTAACTCTTTCAATAGGTGTCATCTAAGGCATTGATTTCAAGGAATTCAAAGCAAACTAGAAATATGTGGTGATTTAACACAAGGGATAGTATATACCAAAACTAGAGAGCATCTTTATAGCATTTTCTAGAAATAGTGGACTTTGTGAACAAAGAAGTCTCTACAGGTGTGTAGAACAGAATATTGAGTGTATTGGTATATGTATTGCATAATTTATATTCAAAGAGTCAGAAGGTCTTGAAATTTTTGAGATAAGAACAAATATAGATTGACTTGCAAGAGAAAAATTTGCAATTCTGTACTTATTCCTTATAGTTATCACAATATGCCTTCATTGATGTTGCTAATTTCATATCAATGTAAGATGATGAAAATTATATACCCCGTATGTTATATATGTTTGAATTCCATGATTTCTAGGTTCACCCACTAAGGTATATCCCTAGTAAAATCATGTCATTATTTTAGTGTCTGAGCCTGTGATATGGGACTAATGTACCTGCCCCATAAATTTGTCATCAATAAATATAACAGCATCTGTAAAGAAAGACTTTTCAATTTTTTTTTGTGCTATTATTTTTCAAAAATTTATCTGTGCCTGTAAGGATAGCTTGAAGGTAAAACAACCAATGATATAGGGGTTCTAATATATGACACAAAGATAAAAAATAATATGTTTCTCGTTGGGTATGAATGATTACGAAACATGAATATTGATGGATCATAAGGAGTCAGGTTTGGACAGGTGTAAGACACAGTGAGAATTTTGGAATTGTGCTGCCCACCATGACAAAGACCTCACATAATGGAAGCCTCATTTTAAATCTACTCTGGGAATGTTGCCCAGCACATATACATTCACACACACAGGCTTCTTTATAACATTCTTTTTGTTGAACAAAGGCTGCAAGGGGATTTTCCACTGCACATTCTCTTTAGTTTTCACCTATAACAACACAGTATGTCAGTTTCTTGGCAGATCAATTAAAGAGTTCCTGGGAAGCTCTTTCTATACCATGTGTGGTCTTATATTGGGACATTTGCTGAGTGGAACACAGGTCAAAAATTGAGGACCAATAGTGAGAATAAATAGCTTTGGGATGGCTGACAGTGATGTATACACTTTTGAGCTTTGGTATAATTTTTTGTTCATGGTTTTAAGATAAACCAGCTAATAAGTTACGTGAGAGGTTTCAGAAAAGAATAAACTGTGGACTAAGAACTTATGCACTTTTAATCACAGCAGCTATCACATGTTTGTATATGTAATACTATTTTAACAAGATTAAAATAATGATCCTATATAATAAAAGCCTAATATGCTAAGTGACTGGTCATCCATTCAACCAATGAAAGCATAATATGCTAATGATATGCTACGGCTGCTCAACCACTCACTATGATGTGCACTGACCACCAAAAGGCAGATGCTCCAACCAGTAGGTTAGCTTGCTGCTGGGGTCCAGCCCATCTGGACTGAGTGAGATGGGCTGGATATGCCCTGGAGCCCTCCCGCGGTTCCTCCCTGGCTGGTCACCCTCCTGTGTCCCTCCCCAGCCCCAATCGTGCACCAGTGGGGTCCCTTGGCCTGGCCTGCACCCTCTTGCAATCTGGGACCCCTCAGGGGATGTCAGAGAGCCAATTTTGGTCCGATCCCACAGGCCAGACAGAGGAACCTCACTGGTGCACAAATTCATGCACCGTGCCTCTAGTTTGATATAAAAGTGGAGTAGTATAAAATTAAAGCTGTTGCCTGGCTGGCATAGCTCAATGGTTCAGCGTCCATCTATGAACTTGGAGGTCATGGTTTGATTCCTAGTCAGACCACATGCCCAGGTTGTGGGCTCCGTCCCCAGTGTGGGTGTATAGCAGGCAGCTGATCAATGATTCTCTCTCATCATTGATGTTTGCATCTCTCCCTCTCCATTCCTCTCTGAAATCAATCAATATATAGATAGGTGATATAGATATAGATATAGGTATAGGTATAGGTATAGGTATAGGTATAGGTATAGATATACTAGTAGATATATAGAGATAGAGATAGAGATAGATAGAGAGAGATATAGAGAGATATAGAGAGATAGATGTATATATGTAAAATGAAAAGCTGTTATATTCATAGCATGTTGTGATAACTAAGTAAAGATATGTTTGCCTATATTATCTGTTTAAAACAATAGGTTTCATCTCATTAAGTTGTATAATATTGTGGGCCATATTAACACTTTTTCAAAATGAGAATTTAACAGCATTCATCAACGTTTACTCACACAAGAATATCAATATCTAAAGAATTAATACATTGCCTTTTATTTATAGAGTTTCCAAGAATAAATAGATCATCCTATATAATAAAAGCCTAATATGCAAATTGTCCCCTTGGGCAGTCATTTGACTGGGAGTTCGACCAGGAGACTGGGAGTTCATCCGCTCACTATGACGTGGGGCTGCAACTTCTCACTGGCTACCTGGGGGCAGGGGTGACAGGGACGGAGGTATGGTGGGAATGCGGGGTTCCGCCACGCTCACTCTCACTCCAACCTGCTACCCTTCCCAGGGGCACAATGGCTCACATGCTGGGGAAGCCCCTGCGCTCAGGTGCTGGGCGCCTGCGAGGAGCCCACCCTTCACCCACGGTGTCTTCCGGGTGAGCTGGGCCACAGCCACCTGGACAACAAGGGCTGGTCGGGCTCCCCAGGGTTTCATGCAGGAGCCGGTCTGCGAGGCCAGCTGGGAGAGCGCACACTGCTCACCTGGCTTCCCTGTGGCACCTCCGTGAGGCCCATGCTGCTCCCCGGCCTGTGGGGTCCGGCCATGCTCACTGCATCTCTGCATGGGGACTTGGGCACCCTGACTCAGGTGGAGGGGGGCACGCAGGGGCCTGGGGGCCCAGGTGCTGCCCAGGGCCCAGAGGTCAGCTGGGACCTGCCTTTCCATGCCAGACACTTGCACTTCAATGGCCGGCCAGGCCTGGGGACCACACCTGTGCACAATTTCGTGCACTAGGCCTCTAGTTATTGTATAATCATTGTATGCCTGTTTCTACTTAAACATGACAAAGGAGCTTCCTGCTAAGGAAGCATCTCATGGTCAAGTTCTTAGAATGTCATGGTCAAGTTCTGCAAAGAAGAGAAATCATATTTATTTAATGGATAAACATATATTCCCATATATTTAGTGAAAATGGATACTATCAGTGAAATAAAGTGACAAAAAAATAGCTGTACATTTAAAATGAGAATTTTAAAGAGCATTGCTAAAAAATACTTCAAATGGGGCTCTTTAAGAGTCAAGACCACCAGGCAAAGACTCTGTTCAGCCTTAGCTTGAGAAAGGTGAGTTAACCAGAGTCTGGCCCTCCCTAATGTGGAATCCAAGGCAAGTCACCTATATCACTTTGAGATGTATGTTCCTAATAATTAAGTAATTATTCCTTAATTATCTTCCTTATTGGGTATGCTTTGAAGTTTAAATGTTATAAAGTTCATGGAAGTAACTAGTAGAGTGCCTTATACATAGTAGATGCTCAATATATATTTTCTATTTTCACAACTAGCAAGCTGTTTTATTCAGGTGATCTTATTCAGTTGTCCGGCCATTATATTAGACTTGAAATGAGAAAGTCTACATGACCTCTGAGGTCTCTCTCACGTCAACGATAAAGTCCCAATTCATATTACTTATCTACACAGAAATATTCCACTAATAGTCTTCACTTAATTTATTGGTAAAATGTATGTGGTTCTCTCTGTGTGTGAATATGTTTACACTAATGTATTTCCAATAATAGTATCAGGTAAAATTAGAAATAATAATCCTGATATAAATAGTTTCATGTCTTTTATGTTATAAATCATCAGAGAGGCTTATAAGGGAAAATAAACCCGGTTGTCTGATATCATAGAGTAAAATTTCTAGGAAAATATTTTCATATTATTTAGTTGCAACAAATTTCCGTATCTTCTTTAGAAACAAAAACCATAATTTTGGACCATTAGTCTAGGTCAATGGTTCCCAACATGGGGCACATGCCCCACCGGGGGGCAATTTGGTTTTTAAGGGGGGCAATTCAAGAATGAGTTATTAACAGTGAATTTTTTGCATTTTTTATGGTTCTAGGGGCTTCATATACAGTATATAAATATATTGTGACATATTTGTGCATTTCAGTTTTCTGTTGTATGTTTTGAAACTTTATTTGCTATTTTTTCATATCACTTCATATTTTTTAAACAATTTCTTAGTGATATCTTCCTCAGTATGTCAACTGTCCTTTTGTTCTTTTATTTTTCTCTTTCATGGTGCCATGTTCTTTGGAAGCTTGTTTAGACCAAGTCAATGGCCTTTTAGGCTTCCTCCATGTGAATAGGAGTTCATTTTTTGAATAATAAGAATTACATGTCACGGGCTGGGGGGAGCGAGGCAGAGGGAGGCAATCAGGATTTCAGAGATGCTTAGGTGAGGAATGGCCATAAAAAGGTTGGGAACCACTGGTCTAGGTCTTCAGAAAAGCAGATGCCAGGAAGAGATTAATGTCAAAGGAATGTATTAGGAGAAATACCTGTGTGAAAGAAACTAGGGAGGGGGCCTTCAGATCATGCAATGGAATTCTAACCCCAAGTAAGGGAGGAAAAATAACAGTATTGTAGACTACCTTTCATACTAAGGAACGTTCTTCAAAGTTAGGAAATCCCTGGGCTAAATTCTGCTTACAAAATAGTCTTTAATCTCCTAGAATGAGTGCTTGAGAATCTCCAGGGCACTTTGTTATGGGAGTTATGGCCTTACACAAACACGGCAATGGATTTCCAAGGTATCAACCAGGACCCGTGGTCAACTGTGCTCTTTGCAGGAATTCTCCTATTGTGCTGGCATGCCCGCCAACCTATTGTCACTGATTTCCTGGTCTCTCTCATTGGTGGCAAAATGTTCCTAGGTGGCAAAATGTTCCTAGAGCACTGATGAAGTCAGAGACTGGCCTGTGTCACTCTGTGTGTGTCGTAAAAACTCGGCAGATCTTTGTGAAAACTCCGATTGTCCACTGGCATCACAGGAATAAGATGCATGCTACCTCAAACCTAATTCAAGCAGCACGGACGGTCCCTGAAAGTTTCTATTTCTAAAGGTATTAAGATTAAGATATTTTTCCATGAAAACATCGGCAGTAATATAGTCTATCCTCTCACTATAGCAAAAAAAGGGAAAAAAATCAGAACTACCTTCCCTATCTTTTGAATAGCTCTGGATATTCTGTTTATGATATTTAATGTTATGCCACTTCACTTATATATGTGACCTTCAGTTAATATCCAACAGCCAAAAATCCTACACTGACTAACTTTAGCAGCTGCATTTTCACACACTCTAGTAGGAAAATTACTCAAAAGGTATATACGGCACAGTGCCAGCCCTCCAGATGTTTCCCTCTGGGGTATTGATTCTACGGATCTACCAAACATCTTCAAATCTGTTTTTTTCTTGTTTTCTTCCCCAATCTTAATATTTTATATAGAACATATTTAAAATTAATTTCCCGTTTCTTTTTTAACTGATTGTATTTAAAGAAGGCAAATATTTGATATAATTGAACTAGAAACATTTAGAACATTTAGGCAGTTGATTAAACTTAGATATGGCTATGACTTATAAATTTAATATTACCACAGTATATTCATAAGAAGAATAGCATACTTTTTCAACTGGAATTTTCTCCATTGTCAGTTTATTTTAATTATGGACTTTATTCTAGACAATATCTGCAAGTACAGGGTGCCCTCAAAATATTCACACACTGAATAATTATTAATTGCAATGGGTTAAATCTGAAAAGAAAGAAATATCAATTGAGCTATCAGCTGTTAAAGTTTGTATACATTTTTTGGTACACTGTATATTTTATTCAGAGAACTAAAGAGAAGAAGGCATAAATAATAAAATATAATGGAATAAGTCAATATATATTTTTATGTTAGAATATTTTCTTTCCTCTGCGTCTTATTTTTTTTCTTGCTTTGGTCTTTGGACTTTGGAAATCTTTTTAGTGAATAGACCTAAAATCCATGCAAATGTCATGTAAGCCTTTCTTTAATTTTGTGTAAAACAATGTCTATACACAGTGAATTGGCAAAATTACTATATCATAACTATGGCTGTAAGAGAAGAATATTAGCTAATTTATTATAGCAGTCTCAGAAAGTCGCAATCTTTTAAATATTAATTTCTTAGTAACCTGGCATCAGAGAAAAATTCCACAGTGTAATGAAAATAATTTCTTATTACACATTTAAAGGCCAATCGTTTATAGCTAGTACAAAATAACTAATCAAATTCTAGAGAGGCACAATATAAGATTAATTACAATACTCAGAATAATGGCACAACCCATTCATGCTTTTCTAAAAACCAAGTCAAAAATAGAACACACAAATAACAATAAGCTCCTTAAATATAGACTTCTATGAAAAATTAAATACAAACTAGATAGAAAACGAAAGCACGGTTGGTTTCATTGATTTCAGCCTTGCACATTGATTTGTATTAACTTCTCTTTTCCTCCTGCCTCCTCACTGGTGCTTGTTTGCATGGGTGGTTTACAATTCATCGTTACATTCACTGAAGCATATGGTTCCTTCTACATGCACACAATGAAATTCGTGTTTGGGGATGATGTAGCTAAATATGGGCCTCTCCTTACTATCAGGGTATTATTTTCAGAAATCTCTACGGCCCCAGCTGCAGCCACCTCTCTCGCACATCATCAACACTGTCAAATACATTTAGGGGGACAGTCAAATGGGTATAGGCAATTTCAGCAACATAGATAGAGTGTTTTTTTCCTGTATTTTTAACTGTTAGAAAAAAACCCTGCAGGTTATTTCAGTAGTGAAGAAAGCCCCAATGTGATATATTCATCATTTTCCCACTTTTCTGGGTTAAATATGCCACAGAGAAGAAATATGATTCTACATATTTCATCTTATAACAATCAGTGTGGGAAAGGTATTAAACTTAACCTATGAAAAGAATAAGAATTGTATAGTGGGTATGTAAATATTGCCAATTCAGTGCTGAATACAACAGACATGCATAAAAGGAAGTAATTCTGTAACATTGTATATGAAGTCACAGACAAGGTGATATGAGGAAAGTCTAAGCAAAACTAAAACACGAGTTACAATTTTGTTATCAGGAAAAGTGAAAGCATGAAATAAGGCATCATTCAATATGAAAATGAAAGGCATTTTCTAAGGTAACCAGAATGACTTAAAATTGAATACAATAATTTAAATTATCTGGGTCAAAGAATGTAGCAGCAACATTAATTTCAGTAGTTTCAAGGGAAAATAGAAACATTCTTTAAATTGAGGCATATTGTTACTTGCTGTGACAGTGACTGTGTTTATAGTTGTATGGATTTTCACGAATGAAGACAGTCATGTAACCTCCAGCTCAATTAAGATATAGAACAGTTGGAACTACACTCTCTTCAACCCCCAGCCATGTCCTCCTGCTCCTTTGTAGTCAATATCTCTCCACTACTCCAGTCCCTGGCAGACACCAATCTGTTTTCTGTCTCTATATTTGTTCCTTTTTCTGAATGTCATGTAAATGGAACCATACAGTTTGTGGCCTTCTGAACTGGGTTTCTTTTACTTAATGTGCACGATGCCTTGACATTCACCCATGCTATTTCCTGCCAATATTTATAGCTGGGAAACTGATCTCATAGAAATGGATTCCATAAATTAGCTCAGAAATTATTATTCTACTCCCCCACAGGTGGAGAACGTATGGCCTGCGGGCCATTGCAGGCCCTCAAAATCAATTGGTCTGGCCCTGCCAAGGCATTAGGGGTGAGTTAATTAAATGTTTGACCAAATATAGCAGGCTAATTTTTAAGTTGATTATTTTGTATGGCCCGTGAATGATGTTATAAATATCCAAATGGCCCTTGGCAAAAAAAAAAAAGGTTCCCCACCCCTGTTCTATAGGAAGGAGACTGAGCAAATGAGACTGTATTTTTAATAAATTGCCTCACATTATTTGATGTTAGAGGGCTGTGGAATATAGTTAGAAGCCCTAGACTAAGAAAGGGTAATCACCCCCAAAACAAACTCAGTAAGATTATTTGCCAGGAGAGTTAAAGGGGTAGAGACATAAGGCTCCTGGCACTGTACCCATTCCTACGGTAACAGGACCTTGAGGAAGCATGTATCCAAGTTTTATGAGTAAAAGTCTGATGCATTAAGATAACACCCTAATCAAGGACCGAGGGTGGATCCTTAAATCATAGCTTACATTTTGCAAAACATGATTGCCTCTGCAAAAAGGCAGAGTTTATTGGTTATAAAAAAACAGGATTGCCTGTAATTAGAGAAGTAAAGGAGGCATATTAGAATTATTTTATTTGTAATAAACTAGCTATATAAAATATATAAGCTCTTTCCATTCTGTGGGGACACTATAGGAACGTGGCCATCTGTAAGTCAGGAAGTTGGTTCTCACCACAACTCAAACCTGCCAGGGGTTCATCTTGGACTTCTAGTGTCCAGAACTGTGAGTGCTTGTTATTAAAGCCACGCAGTCCAGGGTAGTTTGTTACAGATGCCAGAGCAGAGTCAGACACTGGTGTTGCCCCCATTGACACAGGAGTGGGCTGAATCTGACAGAATTTGGGTGGTTTGTCTAAGGGTATAATTCCAATAATGGTGGTTTTAAAACTCAACTCCAACTTGTCTGTCTCTAAATCTGCTCTTATCTCTACCTGACAATGTTCCCAGAGTTCCAAGTACCAGCTTGGGTACGTTTGTTCTAAAGGAGTTTATAATCTAGCAGAGGTAATAAGGTTGTACCGATTATGAAAAATATATATGTAACATTTCAGCTTTTCTATCTGGGACGTTCAGGATTAGGTTGGCAACAGACCTCGAGATTCAAATATTTATATGTATTATCTCTATCCCTTCTCCTTGCCCCATGTTGTGGGTTGAATTGTGCCCCCCATTTTCTTAAAGGGAACAGATGTTGAAGTCCATAGCGCCTCATAATGTGAGCTTCCTTGGAAATAGAGTCACTTCAGGTGTAATGAGCTAAGGCAGGGTCATTCTGACATAGAATGAGTCCCTATTTCAATATGACTGGTGTCCTTATAAGAAGACGGCCGTGTGAAGACAGATGCACACGGAGAGTATTATGTGATAATGAAGGCAGAGATGGAGTTATGCAGCTGCAAGCAAAGGGATGCCAGAGGTTG
This sequence comes from Myotis lucifugus, assembly GCF_000147115.1. Lineage (NCBI taxonomy): Eukaryota > Metazoa > Chordata > Mammalia > Chiroptera > Vespertilionidae > Myotis > Myotis lucifugus. The sequence continues at coordinate 341,310 of NW_005871417.1, read as the reverse complement.
CTAGGAAACTAGGAGGTAGGAAGAGACAAGGAAGGATTCCCCTCTAGGTTTCAAAGAAAGCTTAGTATTAAAGCACCAATTTCAGACTTCTAGTCCTCAGAACTGTAAGAAAGTAAATGTATCTTGTTTCAAGCCCCACTGTGTGGTACTTGTCACAGCAATCATAAGAAACGAATGCATAGATCTCAACACAAATAACTGGAGTATTTTTCTATCTTGGTTAACTTTATTCTGATGCACTGCAAATTAGTTTCCTTCAGCACCAGAGGGAGGAGGAGGCAGGAGGCATGGGCACAGAATGTTCAAGGTTTATATTTGTATCACCTCATTGTTTTGTTTTGTTTTTTTTTTTTTGCTTGTTTTTGTTTTTGGCTTGGTATTGTGGTCCCCAATGAAGTGAGAATTTCCCGCATCCAGGCTTTGTATATAAAAAGGGAAGCACCATGATTGGCCAATCAGTGTGACTGTGGTGAAGGCTATTATCTGTGTGACTGGCACATTTGCTGTCCCCTGGGACAAGAAGGGGAGGAAGGTGTAGTGCTTTACAACCTCTCTCATGAGGATACATTTTCAGTGAGACTTACGAAAAATCGAATTCTTGGTTTAGAAGGCTTACTGGACAATCGGTTTAGAAGGCTTACTGGACAATCAAAGTGGAGATATACTGTATAACCAGATATATACAGATATAGAGAGATAGAGAGAGAGAGAGAGAGAGAGAGAGAGAGAGAGAGAGAGAGAGAGATACATAAACACAACTGTGGGGCAAATGCATTTTTACACAAATTCTAGGATACTGTATACACATTTCTTTACTGTTATGATACCTCAAGAGTGAATGATCAAATGTACATTTTAAAGATAAACCTAATTAAAGCATGAAATGAGGATCTCCTTTTATGCTGGGAGCAGAGCCTAGGGATTGCATGTTTCAAAGTCAGAAAGGGACCTGGATTGTAATCCCAGTTCCGCTCCTTGCTACCTGCGTGATCTTTGATGGTTAATTTGTCCTCTTGGAACTTCAGCTTCTTCTCCATGGCAGTGGTCCTCGGGGAGAGTAAATAAGATACGCAACCCATTTAGCAGAGTACCTGGAATTTTTAGTAAGTGCTCAGCGAATGTCGGCTAAATGTTTTACAATTTTAATTTTTCCATTTTCAGATGAGGCAATTGCTGCCAACAGGACTATGTTCTTATTTTCCCAGCGGTGTGTGTCTGAAATCAGAACACAGAAGTGAGGAGACACCCCGAGGGGTGGGGGGGTGTGGGGAGTTCTCAGGTTTGGAATGCTGCCATTAACACTGACACTGAGGATGATGTGATAGGCTGTCTGATAACTTTTAGAAGTTTGGTTAGTCACAGCTGAGATCATCCTTGGTAGACGTAGAGAACTGAATCTGGTAAAGGACAGTTTCATGTCAGACTAAGTCCTGTTACTCAAGCTCAGTGTCAGTAGCCGTTGTAGAAATCGAAACGTAAGTAACTTGTATACTCTGCTGCCTCCAAAAAACTCCCAGCGGCTAAGAAGTGATAGTCTTCACTTAAACTACCTGCTGACCCTGGGCGTCAGAACGCAGAAGCAAAAGGCATAACAAACAAACAAACAAAAAGCATGCAAAACTTCTTTGAATTTCCAGAGTGGAATATGGCTTATTTCCCCCAAACCTTTAAGTCTGTATCCACAGATATCTAAAGTTTCTCTCACTTGCTTTTTTATGTAAAGTGTCAATATATTTTCTATACAGCTTAAACTGTTGATGACCCTACTGACTACAAAACAATAATAGCAAGGCATGCACATGTTTATAATGATGATAAACTCATAAATGTCAAGGGCACATGGATTCATTACTCTTCATGTTTCCACATGGAGAAATTTTCTTTAGATACTTTCTCTTTCCCCTTACACATTGCTCTAAAAATTGAAGAGACACCTGTAATTTGTGTTCTTAGGTCTAGTTTTTGTTTAGGTTTAATTTTCTTAACTTGAGAGTACACTTGGAAAAGACATAAATTTGATCTTATGTATAAATATCCATTTGCTTAATTTTTAATGCTATACATTTGTTAATTGTATGTTTCTGTTTGATTTAAAATGAAGCCATTTATATCTTTCCAATAAGAAGCTCCATTGTAAATCAAAGTAAGCTGAAATGATGTCAGATTTATTTCTGAAGATATTATAAATATATACATGGTATACATTTATAGGAAATCAACTGCTTCTCAATTTAATCTTATTCCTTCTTTACCTCCTTTTTTTTATTTTTAATCTTCTCCGTGTCATCATTTATACAACTTAAAGTCTGGCACATACATTGAAAGAAGACTTGGGGGAAAAAACAAAACAAGTAAGAATAAAAATAACATGTCTAACGGAATAGATGGGTTTTTAAACTAGGCTGATTGAAAATCTCAGTTCCAACATTTCTTACTGAAATTGTAGCCAACTTTCCTAATTCCCTATAATAATTTGTTTTAATAATTGAATTAATATGTGTTCACTTAGAAGAGTGTGCGAGATATAGTAAGTGCTAAGTAAGTGCTAACTCCTACTTAATTGGAACCAAGAAATGTAAGAAGATGGGTTTAATTTTGAAAATTACCATAATTATGTTATGAATCATTAATTCACACAGTAACATATTTGCATAAATAATCAGGGTAGCACAAAACAATTAATTTAGAAAATGTTTTACCTAAGTATAAAGAACAGTTTCCTAAATGTTAAAAATAGGTGGATAGGTGGGAGTCAATGTGATACCGTTAATCATCCATTTAAAATGGCTAAAATGTTAGTCATTAACAATATCAAGTGTTGAAGAGTTTGTGAAACCTCCAGGACTTTCACAAACTGCTGGTGGGACTATAAAATTGTTCAATCATGTTGGCAAAGTGCTTTTCCGTTTCTATAAAGTTAAATCTACCCTTATTACATAAGACTGCCATTCTACTCCTCGGCGCTTACCAAAGAGGAATGAAAATAGGTATCTACAAACCGATTTGTATATGAAAGTTCATAAACTTTTATTCATAATAATCAAAAACTGGAAATAACACAAATGCCCCTCAGTGTGAGAATAGATAAATTGTAATGAATTTCTACAAAGGAAGTATTTTTCAGCAATAATATAATAAACGACTGATACACTCAATATGAATGAATGTCAAAAATAATTTGCTGATGCTGGCAAAATTTTTTGTACAATTTTATTTCATGTAAATGATATTATAAAACAGGCAAAACCAACCTATAGTGACAGAAAGAAGCTCACTGGTTGCCAGGCCTCAGAATGGGGACCTATGGACTAGAAATAGAAATAAGGACATTTTTGAGATAATATAAAAGTTCTGTATTCTAATTGTAGTGGATGGTTACATGGGTCTGTGCATTTTTGACAAAATTAATTGATCCTATAGTTAAAAAGGGTGCACAATGTATCATTTAAACTTCAAAATGAGAAAAAATGTAGGACTATACCAAATATTAAAGATTAACTGAGACATATAAATATGACTTTTTAAATTATTTGCCCAATAACAGGCAAGAACAGAACTGGGCTGGATGAGAGTGCTTCTGACTCAATACAGAAATCATTAGGCGAGGTAAATTAGGGACACCTAAGCCTTCACACACTTTATTAGTGAAAATCACCTGCTCCATAGCACTTTCCAGATATTTCTGAACATGTTTTTAATTTTTTCCAATATCTTAGGAATTGCTCCATACTATGTCCTGTCCCTTGCCTTTCTCAGGCTACCACACTTCCTCCTAGTGATGATGCCTGCAAGATAAACCGCTCTGCCTAGAACAGAGTAGCCACCTCAGGGTAGACATTGCAGGATCCTCTGTGCCTGTGAGGAAAGGATGCAGACTGCGTATTTCTGCTGCTACTTTATTTCAAGCCCATGGCAAACCATTTTTTAGTTCTACCAGCAAAGAAGAAAACGGTTACATTTTCTGTTGAGAAGGCTAAGTAATTAAGGCAGCGGAGTGTTACATAGAGTAACTCCCATGAGCTGGGGAACCCTAGAGGACCCCCAACACAGGGTATGGTGTTTTTCTCCCAAGATCATGAACAAGCTAAGGTATAAAATAAACAGTTAATATCAAGACAAAAAATGTTTCCTTTATTATGGATAAATCCAGGTAGAAGGACATAGACTAGCATGAAAACAAAACACACCCTCTAAGGCAGAACTAGGCAGACTTAGCCAGGATACCTACTGATGGAGACCAGCATAGTAAACACAGAACACACTCTCCGAGGGCAAGCTGAATCCCCAGAGGGAAAAAGCACCAGTTATTCATTCCAAGTGTCCAAACCATACAACAGTCAGAGCAGAGAGAAAAAAAAACACACAGAAACAAGAAAACACACACACACACAAAAACACGTGACACACTGAGAGAGTGGTAAAATATTTCTCCTATGGAGAATATTTTCATTTCCCCCAAGATCTGGTCTCCACCCTTTCTCCATCCTGAGGAATAATTAAGACACTAAATGTATGGACTAAATCAACAGGATTCCTTGATCTCTGGACTTACCAAGTTTGGCTAATGGGAGAATTGGCAGGAGATAGATGGGCTGGTTTAAGGTCAGGGTGGCCAGTGGCTTTGTTTCCCTACAGAGGTCTAAAGCTCTTATCTGTCACCCTTTCTAAAGCCCCAGCTCCAGTTCTTTCTTTAGGTTAAACCAGTGGTTCTCAACCTTCTGGCCCTTTAAATACAGTTCCTCATGTTGTGACCCAACCATAAAATTATTTTCGTTGCTACTTCATAACTGTAATGTTGCTACTGTTATGAATTGTAATGTAAATATCTGATATGCAGGATGGTCTTAGGCGACCCCTGTGAAAGGGTGTTCGACTGCCAAAGGGGTCGCGACCCACAGGTTGAGAACCACTGGGTTAAACCATATTTTACCTCTTAACCCTTCTTTACTCGGAATAGTAACATCTCTCATGATCTGCCCTAACGCTGGCCACCAACGTAAATAATAATCCCTCTTTAAACTCTTCATGTTTGCCTGGTAGAGCGCCATCTGTCATTTTGTTTGTTTTACTAGTTTTCATATTACAATGCAGTTTGTTCCTCAGGGTTTTCCACATTACAACACAATCAAATCCTATCCTCCAGGCCTTCTCAGGAACCTCTGCTGATTCATATGACCGAGAAAAATTTAGACATCACCACCACTAGCAAACAGTAGAAATTTGAGTATTTGATGGAATACAGTCAGAAGCTAATGGAAACTAGGCTATAAGTATGAATAGGTCATTAAGTATTTGGTACCAAATAAAGAAAATTGGAAGTTCTTTTTAAAAGCCAGTTTGGGTTCAGCCAGCATGGCTCAGTGGTTGAGCATCGATATCTGAGCCCCCAAATGTTATATTGTAAATCAGAAATGCCTTAATCAATAAGCCAAATTTATTTGAAGTCCTGTTCATTTTTGCTAGCACTAGCAGGCCCAGAGGAACTCTTGCTTCTCAAATTCTGGGGCCCAATATAGTGGAAGTCTCCCTTATATATGTTTTTCAGCTCTTTGTCTCCCAATTTTAGAATGAGACTTCCAGACCTTCTGAGAAAAAGTCCTGTGTGCTGGGACAGGGCTATGAGACCATATCTCAAGGCCTGGTCTGGCGTCAGCACTGACAACTCTGTCTGGGGCATAGTTTATGGCCTCTCTGGAATGGGGAGTAGTCCTATTTTCCCTATTAGTTAAGCAAGCAAATGTTTACAGAAGCAAGAATAGCAGGGTTAAAATTTTAAACAGCAGTTTTTACCCAAGATGGAGGTTACTATGCTTCACCAGGTGGTCACGGTTTGATTCCCGTCAGGGCACATGCCTGGGTTGTGGGCTCAATCCTCAGTAGAGAGCATGCAGGATGCAGCCTATCAATGATTCTCTCTCATCATTGATATTTCTACCTCCTCTCCCTCTTCCTTCCTCACTGAAACCAATAAAAATATATGTTAAAAAATCTATATATATAAAAGCTAAGCGACCAAACAGCGGAACTACTAGAACAACTGGTTGACCAGTCACTATGATGCGCACTGACCACTAGGGAGCAGACGCTTAGCGCAGTAGCTGCCCCCTGGTGGTCAGTGAGCTCCCACAGTGGGAGTGCAGCTCAGCTGACCAGGATGAATGGCTGCTCCCGCAGCGGGCCGATCCCCACAGGTCATGCCCCCCACCAGTGCATGAATCCATGCACTGGGCCTCTAGTAATATAATAAAAGCCTGTTTGGTCTTCTTACAATTGGTCTGTAGCCATGACAGTTGATAACTGATGAAACATGGGGTTCATGATATAGACTTCTTCTCATGGGTTCTTGTCTGAGGAAGATGAAGAATAAATTCATAGACTAACAGATTTCTTTAATAAAAATGTAGAACTTTATTGGGAGCAGATACAAACTCCATCTGGGCAGGGGTGTTCCCAAAGGGGACCCTCTGGGGAGAGGCCCCCAAAGAGGAAAATCCTTCTTTCTCTCTCTCTCTCTCTCTCTCTAATGGGAAAAATTTAAAAAATCCTCTCTCATGCTCCTTTGTCTCCAGTTTATATATGCTGCAGCTCTTTGTTTAAACCTGACCCTTCCTAATCGGACCTTTCATTAATTTAGGACCCCCATGCTCTCCTCTGGTTATTTTGTTACATTAGTATCAGTTTCAAAGTCCACTGGTGTCCCTCTCTTTTTCTCCCCCTTCTCTTGTTACATTTCTCTATCTCCTGTGAAAATTTGTTTTCCCCTTTCTGCCATTTGTCAGCATTTCACTATCCTCTGTGAAAGTTTGTCTTCCTCCCCGCTTATCCTGTGGCCTTTTTTCTAGCCTTTGTACAAGTAAGATAAGCATTTTGGCATCTCCAAGCTGCTTGGGTCATGGCTGCTTTTGATCTACCTTATAACTGCTCTAATTGCTCAGGACAGGGATACCTATGTCCTTCACATATGTATTTCTCCCCCCATGGACCTTCTTTATTTATAAGACTCCCTAAACATGCCTATTTTGTCCCCAGAATTCCTTTCACTGACAAGAGCTATAGACTGCACCAGGGTTTTCTGGATGCTTTGATTTAGCCAGTGCTGTAAAAAGAAAGCAATGCAACTTTGGAGGACATTCTATATTCACTATTTTCTGGTCCAAGGAATGTGAACATCAGTCACAAAACCACGAATTCAACAAGATACACTTCTCCCTGAACCAGTTTATAAAGAATTGCATCGAAAAGGTCACTTCTTGTGATACTTTGCAGTTCCTCAGTTATGATATCTGATCATTTTAAGATATGCATGCTTCTTATCAGACATTGCTACTTTGAAAAAAATTATATACATGAACAGAAAGCCAATAAAACAAGATCACTTGTCTTTGCCACGCCAATTACAATATGGTTAGGATGATTAAAACTTCTCGTCAAATACAGATAAAAGTGAAGACCATTTTTATTCCCCAAATGACATTTTAAGTACTTTGTAAATTTTAAACAACTTTAGACTGTGTCAATTTTCCTACCCTTAAGGCAGTTTCAATTTGAGCATTATCAAGTGGCGCAGGTTGTGTCTCCCTTTTAGACTAAAGTTAAATAAAATTGTTTCATTACCATATCTACAGCTAAACTGCATGAAACATTAGCATCTGTTCAAAAGCAAAGCTGTCCCTGGGGCCATGCATGGAGAACTCTGCGTGTCCCGCTGCATCTGAGACAAGACTTCAGATCCCCAGAATACCTCTAAAGCAATTTCCCTTGTAGCAGTAGGAAGCCTTGGTCTGAGGGAGCAAACTCTTAGAAAAAAATTTCAGTTTAATTACAAAGATTAGTTCTTTTCTTCCAAGTCAACATTTAGAGCAGCATTTTTTTTTCTGTTCTATAATTGCACCCCAAAGTAATTCACTTAGTAGACTGAGAAAGACTGAATATGTATGTTTATTGAATGAACAAGTTACCACAAGAGATCAAAGAAGCAGTGTTGTAGAGACTAAATTGAATAATTTTTGCTTAATTTTTAACAATAAAAGAGTGCACGGGAGGAATGGGTGGAAGAGGTGAATATGTGCTAACAGGAAGTTTAAAAAGAGGTGGAAAGATAGACAACTGGCTGAAATAAAACACCAAAACTGAAATCAGAAGAGCAGTTTCTTACCAGTCTGACATTAACTAATAACATCATCTTTGGCAAAGTCCATTTTTGTATTTTCTACTTCTGATTTCTTATCTACATGAAGAGGAACTGTTCTGAATTATTTCTCACAGTCTGCTTAGCATTTACATTCTGTAATTCTACTGGTAAATAAGTTATTAAAAGGCAACATAAACATGATAATAATATATTCTCTACCCTACTCTTCTTTCTTGAATTAACATTATTTTTAATTGGAAGAAGAAAAATGTAAATGGGAAAATAAGTTTTATTCTGAAAAAAAATGTGAGGAAAGTAACCATAAATTTTATTCTGAAAAAAAAAATTTGAGAAAAGTAACCATGTCTTCTAATATATCCCGAGTATCATTAAAGATTAAATTTAAACATTGTAATGTAATCTTTAAAATATATCATAAAATATAGTTAGCTCGAAAGAATTTCTTTGTATAATATTAACTTAAAATGATGAAATACATTTTCTTAAGGAGATTTAAAAGATTCCATATTATTGTAAAAGAAATGTTCTTAGGTCAAAATATATTGGAAAAGAGCACAAAAGACATGTATTTTATTCTCAGCTCTGCCTTTAATCTCTGTATCTGTTTTTTCATTTGTAAAATGAGTTGGTTGACAGAGATATTCAATGTCCATTTTCACATAAACATTTTATTATTGTAAAGCTTTAAAGTATTTGGATTTAATCATACGATACAATATGCCATCAATTACTAGATTTAAAACGGATATTAAACAAAATTCACTGAAACAGTAAATTGTTCTTTAACATTCTTATTGTTTTTCCCCTCCAGATATAAAATAATTCATGCTTAATTTATTACTTCTTTTATGTTTAATCCATTCCAAAATAACAGAAAATAGCTATTCTTCAGGGCATCAAAATTAAGTCTATTTTTTAACATTATATTTCTTGAATTTTTTTTTCATGAATCATTCAAACTATATTTATCTCAGGCATACTGGAATATTAACAAAGAAACATTCCAAGTAAACATACTATAATCGATTATAGAAGACAAAAACATTCAAATAACCACCAAGTATTCATTCATGGTTGGTAAATAACATTGCAAAACTAAAAGAAAAATAAAATGGAGAGAGAGATAATAATTTCCACTTGTCTCAGTTTTTAATGAACCATGATAATAGAACTACTCATCCTTATTACTGTAGAACCCACCGACCCACAAACTTATGCAGACATATATACACTCTCACAGAAACCAAGTTGAGTGATAAGAATGATTAACAAAGTCTAAGACAGTTTAATTAATGTGCCAATGTCTCAGCACCACCTCTGAAAGTTAATCAATAGATGGATTCACAGTGAAACTTGTTACTTGATGTTTTCTTTAAAAGGAAAAAAACCATGAATGTCCACTTTCCTTCTGTTCTACTCTATATCTCATTAATTTGTTTGCAACACAGGTATATGCCCATACTCTCTATAGAGTTGTGCTCATAGACTATCTGTGTTTATTAAATCTGAAGAATTATTTAATGTTTCTTCCCCTTAAAATGAGAATAAGCAAATGGATATACATTCTAAATAATTCAGTCCTGTTCTTTAACAAAACAAGTGTCTGAATGTGAAGTTCAAATAATATACATTGTTTTATGTGCATAGCCATATATAATGGATGGCACATGTATATTCCTCAATTCATTTCCGCTTTATAGATAAGATCATAAGATCCTAAAAGAGGGTATCCTTCTGTAGATAAAAGCCAAGGTTATCCAGCTGATAATTGGCAGGATTGAATCTGTTCATTTTTTTCTCAGTTTGTATTACCCTTTTTCTCTATGTAACAACAACAAATATATAATCAAACAAACAGAATACTCAACTAGAAAAATGAATTAATTTATAGTATTTCCTAATTTTCTTATGTTTAATCAGTATGTCTAGAAACTCACTTTTTTGCACACTCAAATGCAAGTGTTTTGTTTGTTGAAATTTTAACTTGTAAACCAAATTTTATAATTTACTTCTTGATTCTCTATAAGGCATCTGACACATGATGACATCCTGACACAGAGGTGTGATTAACTAAGAGTGCTAGTTACAGAAAAAAGTAATGGGTATATTCCAGCCGTGGATCACATGAAGCTTTTCAAATTACCATATTTTTCTACGTATAAGATGCTATTTTTTTCTAAAACCATTAGACTGATAAATCAAGGGGCATCTTATACATGGAAATCAGCCAAGGAGGGAGCCTTGGGTGCATAGCTGCCCATACTTTGTCAAACAGGCTTCCTCCAATCACAAGCCTTATTGTTACTGATGTCAGATGATGCCATAATTGGAGGTGGAGGTGGCGGTGGAGAGTGCAGATGCAGCAGGGACCAGAGGGTTCTGAGCCCATAAAGATGTCAAAAAAATAAAAAGAAATGTGTGACCATTTGTTACTTTATAAAGAATGATTTAGAGATTAGTGTTCACCACTACTGTGAAGTTTCATGAACTCAGAAAATAATCATATTTAAAAATTGCTAAGTTTGGGGGAAATAGATATTTTTATTTTTTCCCCAAATGTGCAGGTTGGGTATTGGTAATTTCTTAAAGCTTAAACTGCAACAGTTAGTAAAATAATTACCTGTGACATTTTCTCTGAGGCAGGATTTTTCAGCAATAAAATAATTATCTGTTAGTGCTATGACAGTGGAAATGGTTAACCCTAGGGGAAAGAGCAAATGAATCGTTATCTTTTTGAAAGCTTGGTAGTAATCTTAAAGACATCTTTGTTATTTCAGAACACATCATTGTGTGACATCTGAACACAAAGTGAAAGTCACATTTTACCAGTGTGGCTTTCTTTCAATAAAAACGTAACTATGAAATATTGATTCTATATATCAATGTTATCCCAGTTGAGTGTGAATTAAGCTTTCAAATTTAGTGGGTTATCATATTAAAGCCAAAGACCATCAGAAACATACTTGTATTGAAAAGTAATTGGATTATTGAACTCGGTGAAGCAAGAGAGAATGCTCTGTGGAGGGGCTATGGGAACCCTGTAGGCTTCAATGGAAGGGAGCTGTAATGTTGAAACTAGGCAAGTTACTGTAAGACCTGGTGCCAGTGGTTTTATTTAGAACACATGGGTGTGAAAGAGCTGGTTTTAAGAGCTCAAACTTAGAAAAGCTATGGTATGCATCCTAAGTTAATTCTTGTGGTTTATCTGTTTAAAGGACCATGGTGTTGTTAAGTTTGCAAGTTGTGGTTTTTGATTGAACCCTCAGTTAACTTGCACAGTCTTGTTGCCAGCAGGTCCACTTCTCACTTTTTTCTACCACCGTCCTCTATAATTCTTTACGCTGAAAGACATCTCATTATTTTTTTAGGACCTGAAAAATCCAGTTCTGTACTGCAAAGCTTATGCCTGTTCATAATCTTGTATCATGTTTCTCAATGGATAATTTTGACCTTTATCAGCACCTGACCTTTTCTCCTTTTTTTTCCATAGAAGCATCATATTTTGAAATATCTGACTAGATAGTAGTTGCTTGTCTCTAAAACAAGTATTGTTATTTAAGTTCAAAACCTGGTTCACAGGTCCTATAATCTACTTTTATCTTTATATCCAAGTGAGGCCATCTGAGTAGTCTTTCCAATGACCTCGGGTGTAGTAGTCTACTGCATGCACTATTTTTTCTTTTTCTCCCTATGTTTCCAGACTGAAGGAGTCCATTTGCCTGTGTGCACCAAAGCCCAGTAAGACACGAACAGGAGTTTGCAGCCAAGAAGGTAAGGATTTATTAAGGAGATGGCACCCTGCCCAGAGTCACAGGTAGCTAATGCTTGAAGACGTGGCTCCCCAATAGCTTCCAGGGGATAGATTATGTGAGAAAAAAATATCATTCATCATGGTGACTAATAGAGTTAGGGTCATGGTCTCTACTGATTGGTTGGTGCTAGGGTAGGGAGTAATTGATCATTATATCTGGTCCTGATGTCAGCCATGGAGTTGCTCTATGCAATTTCACAAGAATTTGTTCTGTGGAATCATTCTGCTTTCCTGGGTCCAGAGCTAAAACACAACTGAGGCCAAGATATTATGTTTCTAAAACTATTAGATGTTGACCAGAACCTCATTGTCCTGAGGGCATAATGATTAAGCAAGGAAGAGGGAGGTGGGTAAGTCAAGGTGATGGGTGAGGCCAGTTTGAATCCAAGGAAAACAAAATATAAAAATGGCCAGATTAAAGAAAATAAGGTTTCTGCTTTCTATGTGGTTACATCTAAGGGTCTAAGACTAGATCTATTTGAAACATTAGCTCCTAGAAATTTTTTTTAGGGGGTGGGGGTATGAGCTTATAGGTTCCAAATAATTATGATATTTATAATTTTTATTGAAGAATGGATGTTATCTTAGCATAAAAACCTGTATTTAAATATCACTCCCTTGGACCTTACTATTCAAATGTTAGCATTCCCTGATAAGGTTCTCTCACTGAACTTCAAGTTCCATTTTTCCCAAGAGTTATTTTCAAAGTATCCAATGGTCAAGTCCAAAGTTATGTACATGCTGATTAGGCTTTTGAGGAAAGGTAACCCATACCTCTTGATAAGTGGTAAATCTAAACAGTTTTAGGTGTTTTTATCCCAACCATTTTGTCAGAATGGAAGAGAATTGAATCCTCTATTGAAACATCACAATCTAGAGGATTCAATAGCTAAACATTTTATCTGTTATATATACTATACAAGGAATGTACCTACTTTATAAGTGAATACTTTTTAGTGAATATTTTTAGCTAGTAATGAACCTGTCTTTGCATATAAAATTGAGCATGTTTCATTTAGCCACAGGGAACATTTTAACTAAAGTTTTCTTTAAACAAAAATGGACACAATCATTGCAATGATATATTCATGTATTTTACATATGTGTAATTATTTTAGCATTTTCTATTGTAGTTAGCAGTTTCTATTGCATTTTTTTAAAAATGGATTTCAGAGAGGAAGGGAGAGGGAGAGAGAGATATAAACATCAATGATGACAGAGAATCATTGATTGGCTGCCTCCTGCATGCCCCACACTGGGGATCCAGCCCTCAACCCGGGCATGTGCCCAGGAATCGAACCGTGACCTCCTGGTTCACAGGTCGATGCTTTGCTCAACCACTGAACCACATTGGCTGGGCTGCTTTTGTTTTATACCTGCTGTCCTTTTCTATATTAGCTGACAATTAAATAATCTATACTAATAAAAGGGTAATATGCTAATTAGACTGGGAGACCTTCCAGATGTCCTTCCGAACAAAGCCATGGTGGCAGGGCCGAGGCAGAGGTGGTTAGGAGAGATCAGGACAGCAGGGGGGGGGGCAGTTGGGGGCGATCATGCTGGCAGGCAGAGTGGTTAGAGGAGATAAGGCAGGCAGGCAGGTGAGCGGTTAGGAGCCAGCAGTCCCTGATTGCAAGAGGGATGTCCGAAGGATCCCAGATTGGAGAGGGTGCAGGCCAGGCTGAGGGACACCCCCCCACCACCACCGTGCATGAATTTCATTCACCGGGCCACTAGTAATAATATTTATAAAGCACCTTATCATTATAAATAATTTTATATAGTTCATATGTAATGAAAAAACGTTTGCATTGAAAATTAATAATAAATTAGGGGTCTAAATTTATTTTAAGTGTTTAACTTGAAAATTAAGACTTTATGTGGTCTTAAATTTTTTTATAAAATCCATATGGGCAAGTTATAAGCAACACCATATTTAATGGCTATGAACTGGTAACATACTATTTTCTATGCTATTCATCTTCTCGGGTGATTTACTTACTATTATTATTATTATTATTATTATTATTATTTATTATTGTTAGATTTACAGAGGGACTGTCAAGCTGCATTAACCTAAAGTGAACTAATCAAGCTTTAACATCTATAATTTATATGAAGCAATGCATCTTCTTGAGTATTTTACAGTTTTGCTGTTTAGTACACATTGTCTAATTGTGCCTAACAGATGCAGAAAAGGATGAAGCAAGTGCTGAATACAGAAACCATGTATTATACTAATTGTAATCTAATTTTTAAAACTATAGCAAAACCAGATATCTTCACATGGGAAAGTCTGATTTAAACTTGCCCCTTGATCATGTTCTATATTTCAAAGTCACCAATTTTCAACCTATTTCATCTCATGGCACATATACACTAATTACTAAAATGCTGTGGCGCACCAAAAAAATATATTACTTTTTTTGCCGATCTGAAAAAAAAAAGGTATATAGGCTACTATTATATTGCCTGTTGTCATGTTTTACTTTGACCATCTAAGGGAAAAGAGGTCAGGGCCCCTGACTAAATGGTCAGGTATTGCATGTTTTAAAAATTCTTGTGGCACACCGGTAAAAATCACTCTTCTACATAATGGATATAACTACTTACCTAATACCATTTCAAGGCCTGAGGTCACTGCTAATAAGAACCATATCATTTAGAATAATTTCAGCATGGAAAAAAAAACTTTTGTGGAAAAATTTTAAAAGAAATATATCAGATGAAAATTACCCTGTTACTGCAAAGCTGTAATTTTGAGTGCTCATATCTTTTATTCTTCTCCAGCTCTGACAGAATAATCTTCTGATAATATTTTCATAGATTTATAAGCCAGTTCTGAACAGAAATCATTTTTGTAATTCAGATTCATTATCGTTTAAACCCTTGCAGCCTTTAATTATAATTCTTTTTTTTCTACTAAAATTTGCGTTTTTCTATTTTGTTTCCATTTCATTACAATTTTGAAATATCAAATTTAGCCTTTATTTTTATGAATATTAACTGGGAAATATTTTCACATTTAAATAAAAATCAGGTACTTTGGAAACAACAGTAAAACCTGTTTTACTGAGCCTGCATTAAATATAATTTCTGCTTGATAATTTTATATACTAGTATGTTCTAAGATTTTGTCCTAGCTAGTTTGGCACAGTGGATAGAGTGTCAGCCTGCAGACTGACAGGTCCTGGGTTTGATTTCAGTCAAGGGCACATGCCCAGGTTGTGGGCTGGATCCCCAGTAGGGGGCGTGGAGGAGACAGGCAATCAATAATTCTCTCTCATCATTGATGTTTCTAACTCTCCCTTCCTCTCTGAAATTAATAAAAAATATATTTTAAAAAAAGTTTATAAAATTTTGATTTGGAAAACTATAAAACTTACTAACAATATCAAGTTTATATAAAAATATTTTGATATTTAAATATAGTATTGTGTTTTTATATTGTTTAACCTTATATTTTAAATTTTGTACAAATTTCTTTTACCTTTTTTCTAGTCTAGAAATTCTATAGCACAATATGGAATTTGAAGCGTGGTAGAATAAGAGCATTCTTATTTCATGTGATAAAAGGTGTTTGGTACTTCTTACTTTCTCTATATAACACTAAATGGTCCATGACAGGAACCTGAGGATTATTTTAGTTCTCTTCTCACATATTCCTGGTATCAGATTTGCTGATTACCCCTCTTTAAAAACTGAAACACTCAAGTCTCCTTTGCATTCCTATTCCTGTATCCTTGATCCTAATACTCATTACTTTTACCCTGAAAGAGGACAATAGATGCTTATCTTTTCTGGCCTGTAGTCTTATTGCCATCTATTAAATCCTCCACATTGCTGCCAAAGGTAATTCTAAAATGCACCCAAGGTCATATCACTTCGTTGATATCATATGGAACTAACAACTTACTATATTCAGGTCAAAAGTCCAAAATCTCTTACGTGTTATACAAGGACCTTCATATTATAGTCTGTACCTGATTCAGATGCATTATCTTCTGCCAGGTTCTCAGGTCTTCTCAGGACTCTATACCTATAAATGGTTTGTTATCATGTTTTTTATTTTCTGTAAGGAATTGTGAGTCATCTAATATATTTACAGAGAACTTACATAAAGAAATGTTAAATAAAATTATTGTCCTTATCAAAATACTTATCCATAATTACCCTTTGAAATACATGTCTAGTATTTATTTTCTTTGATCACAAACTTCTGTTCCATATTTATTTTACTTTTCTGTAGTAAAAGTAAAGAACTTGGTTAGCTAGCTCTTTCATTTGAACGTTGATGTGGCAAGAGCCATGAATCCAAATGGGTAGGAAGCATCTGTGAGTGGAGATTGAGCATCACAAGACACAGAACAGAATTTAAACAAAGAAAATATGCTAGAAGCATGGAGTCATGTCAGCCCAAAAACAGATTAAAAAAAGAAACAAAGTCGAAGAAATAATATTAAATCCAGGAAATATAGCAAATATGTTAGGTGTATTAGTGGGCTAGGGTTGCCCTAACAAAATACCACAGACTATGTGGTTTCAACAACAAATGTATTTATCAGTTCTGGAGGCTAAAAGTCCAAGATCAAGGTTCAGGCAGGTTGGGTTAATCCTGAGACCTTTCTCCTTGGCTTGCAGATGGCTGTCTTCTTGATGATTCTTTTAATCTGTGCATTCCTGATATCTTTTTCTTTTCTTTAAAAACACAAATTGTATTGTGACCTCATTTAATTTTATTACTTCTTTAAAGTTCCTGCCTCCACATACAGTCACAATGAGATGCCAAACATATAAATCAGGGTGTGTGGGAGGGGTTGGGGGGGGCACAATTGAATCCATAACAATAAGTTATTGTTGAGACTACAACACCAGCAGCAAGTTCTAGAACATTCTCCACTCTTATCTGGCTGAGTGATATTAGTAAATACGTTTTGTATTTGAAATCAGTTTCATCAATTGCAAAATGAGAGGCTTGAACCTGATGATTCATCAATCCCTCCACTTGCAAGGAATAAGTGAAATCAGAATTGGTTGAAGCATAAGGATTGGAGCTTTATTTATTCATTAATTTTCTTTTGGGCGCTGTAGCTTAAAGCTGGGCAATCCATTCTATCTGTGGTAAATGCTTAAGCTTCTGTAGCACTAATAGCATCTCTCTCTCATTATGGACAAATATTGAGACATCTGCCTTAATGGACAGAGTTGACACAGATGTAATGCAAATCTTGGTTTAGTGACTACATAGTAAGCATTATCATTTCAGTCAGTTGGTCATTATATTGTGTCATTGTATAAATATCCCAGAAAACCTTAGATTTCAAGAAAGCATTACAATAAAGTGTTAGAACACAAATGTCTGCTGGCACATTGACAAATATCCACAGTTGAAAAGCCTGGGAAATTGTGTTTAGTAAAACAACAAGCATTTAAAGAATATTTATATGCCCAGGACACTGAGACATCTAAAATAACAATATATTATTTAATCAAAGACATACACATTGTGATGTTTATGAATGACAATATAATTTTTTGCTTTGGAAAATAATTCAGATTTACTTACAGTGTACTTTCCCTCAAGTCATATCATTGTTTGTAGGAATTTTATAAACACACAATTATAATGAAGTTGTCTGTTAAATGAAACACATTTCTATTATTACAAATTTCCCTGTGAGGGCTTGACATAATGTGTTTTTGTGTGTTTTGTTTTGTGTGTTTTTTTTTGGTGTAAATCACTTTTTAATGTAAGTAATCACTAAATAATATGAATATGTCTTTGGATTTTAAAGATCAGAGAATATTCAATTATTTTTTGTTAATAATAATGTTAATGACTACAGTAATTTCTACAAGAAACATAAACTGATTTTACACAACATAGTCTATTTTATTTATATCTTTCAAAGGTTAATTATATGGTCTGATATATATGGCAGCTTTTCACTGAAGTATTTCCATACCTTTCATTTTAAAAATTGCCTTGAATTGTATGTCCTGACTCACCTGACCCTTTGTGGTTACAGTTGGAAAGCATGCAATCGACTTGAAAACTACAAATGTGATGGCACAGATGGATGTTTTACTTTCCTAAGCTGTATAATTAATCAAGACTTCTCCAATTACATTGTTGAGTGGTTAGCATAAATACTGTTAAATTCTTTTCTAAATCTTAATCACTATTCATCTGGCCAATACACATATGGCATACAGGAAAATTTGCATCACAAGTATAGTAAATAGTTGACAAAGAGTAGTTGCAAAAGTTGATAACCAAAATTCTGAAGCCAATTTTGTCTTTGTTTTTTGTTGTTGTTTTACTTCTCTGTTTTTTATAAGTTAATACCACTATACTAAAATACTAAAATGTCTCTAATTGTAGGAATTCTGTGATATTGATATTCTGTTCATTATATTATGTTACAGACTGTTTTATACAGTTGTTTTACTTCCCGATATTGCTAATATCTATGGTTAAAAGTTAAACTTTAGAAAAATAGCAGCAACAAGAACAATACTGGCTTTGATGCCAAGCTTCTCAATTGTGACTCTTGTATCTTGAGGCAAGTTATAGTGTATGTTTGCCTTTGTTTCTTCATGGGCGATCTTACTCAATTGGCAGTATTGCTATATCTACTTGAAAAAAAAAGAGTAAGAATTTAAATAAATGAGCAAACTGCCAAAAAAGATTTGCTTCATTATTAGTTTTTAGATTTCTTTTCCAAGTCAAAGCCTCTTTATTTTTCTCAGGATAAAAACAATACAGCTCTGCCAATTTTCCATCATTTGCTCCATATACCCATGACATAACTGCTATTATATGGGGTTTATCCTTCTGATTTTTTTAAAAGGTACATGGTGCATATAGATGTTTAGTACCACTGTTTAGCAATCTGTTTTGTATCCATGTAAAAGACTATCATCAAAAAAATTTTCTGCCAATAAATTAACATGTCATTATCATCATTTAGTGGTCACATAAAATCCCTGGCATGGTTAAGTATGATTTTCTAATCACTCCTCTATTGATTGCTCGACATTTTAGAGTACTTGCAATTTGGCACTTTTTAAATAATACTATTACTTTTTCCTTTTGTCCATTTTTCTTGGATATTTAAAAATATTTCTTCTTATGCATTATATAGCTATTAATCCTGCTTTGACATAAATTTTCAGATATTTTTATGGTTCTTCACTTGCCTTTCAACTAGTTGATATACTCTTATAATACATATAGTTTGTTAAGTTACTTGATTATTTATATTTTAGCCAAATTTATTCATATTTTTCTTCAAATTTTCTTATAGTGATTTATTGCTTAAAATGCATTAATTTGAAAAATTCTATACAAAAGACACTCACTTGAATACTTCCTCCTTCTGCCCTGCCCAGTGTGACTTGGTGGATTGGAGCTTTGTCCTATACAACAAAAGTGTGAGGGTTTGCCTCCCTGTCAGGACACGGACCTAGGTTGCATGTCCGATCCCCCAGGTCAGGGTGTATATGGGAGTCAGCTGATTGATGTTTCTCTCTAGCATCAATAATTCTCTCTCTCTCTCTCTCTCTCTCTCTCTCTTTCTCTCTCAAATTTCTTTTTATTAATGATACGCTGCATTTCCTTTTTTATATAAGAGAATTAGTAATAAACTTGTGATTATGACATTCTGGGATTACATAGGGTCTTTAGGAGGTGATTAAGCCATGAGTTTGGAGTCCCTATGATGGAACCAGTTCCCTGAAAACAAAAGACAGAGAGTAATGATGGTCTTTCCATCATGAGATGTGACATTTCTGGGTCTTTAGCTGCATTTATTATTTTTATTTATTATTTATTTTTATTTTTAAAATATATTTTTATTGATTTCAGAGAGGAAGGGAGAGGGTGAGAGAGATAGAACATCAATGATGAGAGAGAATCATTGATCATTTGCCTCCTGCACAACCCCTTTTGGGGATCGAGCCCACATCCCACGCATGTGCCCTTGACTGGAATCGAACCTAAGACCCTTCAGTCTGCAGGCTGACGCTGTATCCACTGAGCCAAACCAGCTAAGGCTGCCTTTTTAATTTTTAACTTGCATTTGTAATTTGCAAGTGATTATTACCAGAAATTACTTTAACCTAAGAACTAGGATTGGGCTTTTCCAGAATCCATAGATAGTGTGAGTCCAAACCCTGAGGTGTGCATAAGGATGCAGCTATTGTTGCAGATTCTCATGGGAGATAATTTTCAGTCTTCCTTGATTCCGGTCTTTAAGGTGTGATTTTTTTAAACCTATCCTTTCACAGTATGTGTGTAGGCCTTTAAGCTCCCTCCTACCCGCTTAATAATGTTTCTTTTCATTTTCCTAACTTAGGTGAACACCAATTGTTTCTTACATCTGGGACTGCTGTAAATTCCAGTGTTAACAAATCCCTTTGGGTTTTGACCAGTTCTAGCTCCTACATATGACCTTCCATTTGTCCTCTCCTTGTTTTTAGTTTTAGGATTTTATTTTTGTAAGCTTAGCCTACCTATATATAGAGTGGGAGAAAGTTTACAGTTGTTTATATGGAAAATAATGTAATAATAAGTAATAATACAAGAATAAACTCTGTGTTTCATGAACTCACAACTGTAATCCTACTTTTGCCCCACTCTGTATTTAATAAGGTTTTTGTTGCATTTTGTGTAACTTGCTAAATATTTTTAGGGGAATACTGGAGGCCCGGTGCACAAATTCCTGCACGGATGGGGTCCCTTGGGGTGGCCTGCAGGGATAGGGTCCCAGCATGCGCCCCCAGCCTCGCAGCACCACAGCCCAGCCTGGCACCCCACTGTGGCCTGGTGCCACCCTCTGACCTGCTCCATCATCCCACCTGCAGGGCGATCAATCACGGCCAGGCCCCCTGCCCGGCTCCCTCAATGCCTGGGAGCCGGTGGTAGCCCCACCCTGCACTGCCTCCACTGGTCAACGTTTGTGGGGCAATCGGTGGGGAGATTGGGCCTGCTAGCACTGACCTTGGCCTGGCACCATCCTGCCACCGCGGTTCCACTCTCATCGGAGCCCATCGGGGCTGTCAGCGCCTCCACTGTTGCCCATTGCCAGTACCACATCACCGATACCTGCCATGTTCCGCACCGCCCCCTGGTGGTCAGCACACCTTATAGCCAACGGTGGAACTCCCCGTCTCCTGGTCAAATGACTGCCTGAGGGGACAATTTGCATATTAGGTTTTTATTATATAGGACTAGAGACCCAGTGCAAAAATTCGTGCACGGATGGGGTCTGGCCAGCCTGGCCCCAATTGGGGTGGATCGAGGCCAGGCCTGTTGGGAGGAGGAGATAGGAGGAGGTTGGTCAGCGGCCTGCCCCGATCAGGGCCTGATCAGGGCCAGGCAGGCTGGGGAGAGGGGCTGTGGCTGATTGGTCAGCCCTGCCCCTGATCGAAGTGGGGGGGGCTGATTGGGTGGAGCTGGCTGGGGGGAGGGGCCACAGGTCGATTGGTGGTGGGGGACCATTGGGGGCAGGGCTGGCTGGGGAGAGGGGCTGCGAGCCGATCTGGGTGGTGGGGGCCCATCGGGGGTGGGGCCGGCCAGGGGGAGTGTTATTTATAAGCTTAAAATAACACTGGCATGAATTGCTCATCAAATACATTTATCTAATTAAAATAATTCATTTATTGCCTATCCTGCATGGTTCAGTGGTTGAGCATTGACCTATGGACCAGGTGGTCACGATTTGGTTCCCAGTAAGGCTATATGCCCAGATTGCAGGCTCCATCCCCACTTTGGAGTGTGCAGAAGGCAACCTATCAATGATTCTCTTTCATCTTTGATGTTTCTATCTTTCTCTCCCTCTCCCTTCCTCTTTGAAATCAATGAAAGTATATTTTAAAAATAATTTATTTATATATACATGAATAATTTATTGTTTTATGTTAGTTATAGTATTAATAATATATACTATAAATATAATGTACATTATATGTATTTATATTATACTAGAGGCCTGGTGCATGAAATTCATGCACTCGGGAGGGGGGTCCCTCAGCCCGGCCTGCACCCTCTCACAGTCTGGGAGCCCTCGGGGGATGTCTGACTGAGTGGGCCTAAGCTGGCAGTCAGACATCATTAGCACTGCTGCGGAGGCAGAAGAAGCTCCCACCACTGCCGCTGCGCTCGCCAGCTGTGATCCCGGCTTCTGGCTGAGCAGCGCTACCCCTGTGGGAGCACACTGACCACCAGGGGGCAGCTCCTGCGTTGAGCTTCTGCCCCCTGGTGGTCAATGCACATCATAGCGACCAGTCATTCTGTTGTCAGGCCAAAACCAGCTCTCCAACATTCCCTGAAGGGTCCTGGATTGCAAGAGCATGCAGGCCAGGCCGAGGGACCCCACTGTTGCACAATCGGGGCCAGGGGGGGACACAGGAGGTTGGCCAGCCAGGGAGGGATCGCGGGAGGGCTCCAGGGCATGTCCGGCCTGTCTCACTCAGTCCCAATCATCCAGGCTCCAGCAGCACTGATCAGAGCATCTGCCCCCTGGTGGTCAGTGCACATCATAGTGAGCGATTGACTGGCCCTAGCATATCATTAGCATATTATGCTTTGATTGAATGGCCCACTGGACAACCAGACACTTAGCATATTAGGCTTTTATTATATAGGATATGAGCTATATATTATTGATTATATAATGTTAATGTAAAATATTATATATTTATATATGTATACATGTATGTAGGTGTATGTATTTACCTTAAAGCATCAGAAATTAGAGTGATCCATTGATAACCACAATCATCGTTGCAATAAAAATGCTGCATAAGAATAATGAAATATATTTATTGTTATTACCACGTCAAGACTAGTGCTATATAATTGTTAGAAAGAAAATTAATTTGAAATAAATTTCTCAATTTGACCCTTTTTTGTCATTTAAGTTACATTTAAAAGCTATGATTCCCAATGGTAATAACAATTCATACTTTTAAAATATTTTTGTGCAGGGCATCAATCAACTTTACAAGTAACAATGCAATACTTTATCCAAGGCAATGTTATAGTTATCTATTTTTGCATGCTTAAATGTTTCATCACTTAATGTAATTTCAGTGATTATGCAATATGATGACTTGTGAAATACTTTCCCTTTTATTTAGTTTTTATTGTGATAATCATTACAGAGATAGTGATTGAAGGGCTGTTCCCCACACTTAAAGGAAGAAATAGAGACTCAGAAATTATGTGAATCATGATCAGTTAGAACAGTGGTTCTCAACCTTCCTAATGCCATGACCCTTTAATACAGTTCCTCATGTTGTGGTGACCCCCAACCATAAAATTATTTTTGTTGCTACTTCATAACTGTAATGTTGCTACTGTTATGAATCATAATGTAAATATCTGATATGCAGGATGTATTTTCATTGTTACAAATTGAACATAATTAAAGCATAGTGATTAATCACAAAACAATATCTAATTATATATTCAATATGTGTTTTCCGATGGTCTCAGGTGACCCCTGTGAAAGAGTCATTCGACCCCCAAAGGGGTCTCGACCCACAGGTTGAGAACCGCTGAGTTAGAAGAAGAATTAGGACTTAACCTGGGTCTTCTTACTCCATTCCAATATTATTTCAGTTCTAATTTTTTACATTAAATGTGACTGAAGAATACTTAAAGAACTCTATTTTTACTGGAGCCTTACTGATTTTTGCATTATGTATTATGGTCAAACAGCCGTTAGTCCAGGCAGTGTGGGCTCTCTGAATAGAAAGTACTTCCTTTATCTTTAACAACGTAACATTATTCACAGAGCTGTGACTCTTTTCTGATAAGGAATATCTCATCAAAAAAATAATACTCTCTATCAATGTGCTTTGCTTGTGAAGGTTTTAGCTGCAGTTTATCTATTCTATAGACTTGTAGTTCTTATACAAATAAAATATTGGCAACATAAATAAGGTTTGAGTGCTTGATATTTCTTTTGTCCTCTTTAACTATGTCAGTTGTTTCCATAACACAGTGCTAAAGACTCACTGGGAATTTAGCTTTGGTTTTTTTTATTTCAAAGCTTTTCCTTTTTTTTTTTTTCTATAAAGGAATTACAAGTCCCCCATCACAGTGTAACTATATCTGACAATGATATAGCAGCAAAATCTCCTAGGAGAAACCTTTGCTAAGAGATCATCCATCCTATTTTGGACAGAGACCAATGGAAATGAGCCAAATTCTAGATGTACACCCCTCAAAGACCAGAGGCGTCATCCTAGCTGTCCCCATGTTTACTAGCCTGAGACATCCAAGTGTCTGAAAAAGGAATGTGGCAGAAAACATGTGTACTATTGAGCACAAACGTATTGCTAAGATTTGGAAATTAATTGTGCCAGAGCTGGTTGCTCGGTGGTTAGAGTGCTGACTTAGGGGCTGAAGGGTCCTGGGTTCAATTCTGGTCAAGGTCAAGCACCTCAATTGCAGGCTTGATCCCCTGCCCTGATTGGAGCACAGGCAGGAGGCAACCAATCAATGTATCATTCTTACATCAATGTTTCTCTATGTCTCTCTTTCTCCCTTCCACTCTCTAAAAATCAATGGGAAAATATACTCAGGTGAGGATTCACAACAACAACAAAATAAAGTTAATTGTAATATTCGAAGAAATTAATACCAGTGTTAAAAATAGGCCCCTCCCATGTTTTGTTTTGTTTTGTTTTCAAGAGCAAGGTTTTTTATCCCCCTTACCCCTGTATTCCATTAGTGTAGTTTATTTCATATTCTTGCTCTCCTGCTCTACCTCGGTCAGCTGGTACCATGTTGTATGGAAGCTGAGAGA
The DNA here is from genome assembly GCF_000147115.1 of Myotis lucifugus. Classification (NCBI taxonomy): domain Eukaryota; kingdom Metazoa; phylum Chordata; class Mammalia; order Chiroptera; family Vespertilionidae; genus Myotis; species Myotis lucifugus. The sequence continues at coordinate 316,526 of NW_005871417.1, read as the reverse complement.
TATGACATCTATTTATTTTTTCTAATCTCAAGTGAAACTTCTTATTTTATAATTTACTAAGTTATCTCTAGATTTCTGTAGACTTTTCTTTACTCAAGCAATGAAAATATCAATCTCTGACTTACTAAAATGTGTTTTCCAAAACTGCAAATAGTTTAGAAGACTTTGACTCAATTTATATCCTTCTAATTTATAGGCCAGTTATGCCATGTACTTTAATTCTACATATGTGGATTTTTAAATTCCAGAAAACATCTTTGTTTTATACAAGAAAAATTTATCTAGATTTACCTACATATTGGATTTTCAAACCTGCTCACAGCTAGATAGAGAGGTTTTTCTGTTTGTTTGTTTTTCAGTACATAGAACTGGCATAGATCCATTGACTTCTTCCACTGATTCTGTTGAAAACTCAGTCATTGGAATAGTTGCCCCTTATTAAAGCTAATTTACCTCTCCCCCAGCTTTTTTTTAAGGTATTCTTTTTCCTTTTCTGCAGGTTTATTATTAAATGTTTAGTTATAATTTACTTTTTTTATTCATTACATTTTGGCATTTGTGGGCATGTTGGATTGGTTAATTATCCCAGGGCTTAGTAGGAGAAAATAAAATCCTCTCTAAAAAAAATATTAACATAAAAAATAAATGCATATAAATTTCTATAAAATTTAAAGTGTTATGTCCTATTTGTCAATGCCTAATATCAATTATCTACTAGCTATAACCTTTAAAATGTAATGACATTTAAGGTATTGATAATTAAGAGCTTAAAATACAAGATCTAACCTTTTTATCTAAATAATTAACAACTTGAATATAAGATCTAAATTTTTATTTATATAACCTAAATTGACATAATTTACATAATATAAATTACTCTATGTAAGTATGAGTCTTTTTGTTTTACTGATGTAAAATTGGATATTTGATATGGGATACAGAAAAAAAATATATCACCCCTGTCTCAGTTCTTCCTTTCTCCCACCTTCCCTCTCTTTCTCCTCCCTGTCTCTTTTCTCTGTCTCTCAACTACTAGTAAACGCAGCTAAATATATTGGGCTATAGGAATCCTTTGAACTATTGCTGACGGTAATCATTTACATAGTAATGTCTACCCTATTTTGCCTTTACCCTCCTCTTTCCTTTAGTAACAGCATAAATCAGAGCTACTTTCATCATGAAAACCCCTTAATATAAAAGTAAAGTAATGAAGTAATTTTACCTGTCATTTAATTCATAATCATGAGGTGATAAACAGAGGAATGGGAACTCTCATTATATTTCTATAGATTTTTCCTTTTCTATTTGCGACTGGTTCTTAATAGTAAACAGATGAAAACTATGTATTTTCAATTTGCAAACATTTTTCAAACTCACAACAAATATAAACAGATATGAGGAATTACAAGCCAAAATATATTATCATAAGAGTACCAACAAGGAATCATTAGACTTCAGAAGAATTCATTCTTTTGGTGTGAGAAAAATCACACAAAATTTAGTAAAATACTGAAACATAGGAAATTAATTCAACAGAAAGATATGGTGATGCTTAATGTTTCAGGAAAAATAGCAGAAGTGAGAAATGGGCGAATAATGCCACAGTTACCTGACGTGCGGGAAATTTACAAAGGTAGCTGAGGCTAAATGTAATGTAGGAAATGAAGACCAGATGTTAGGGATAAAGGCATGTAGATTTGATTTTGTAGACAATAGAGAAACTACTGAAGATTTGTGATCAAGTGAGTAAATCAATGACATATTTAGTCTATAAGGTTTATCTGATAGAGAGATGGAGAGAGAGCCTCATGGACCTAAAGAGAATAGGTAAGAGGTCTATTCAATTGCTGAAGGAAGAGCTAACATTCCTTTCTGACCACATTCATACTAACTTGAAAATCTTGCAGGTAGGTAATTACAGTGGATCCAGAGTGGATTTTGAAGTAAAAATTAGCCTCAAGTATTCTTTTTTTACACGAAGCCATTTATTCACTGACAAAACAAATGTTTTGAAAGCCGGTAGACTGAATTTAGACTAAAGTTGCTCTGAGGTATTTTTAGTTTTAAAGAAGAGGTCAAACACAATGGCATATAAACAGAACACAGCCTGCAGATGTGTTGCTTGGCTTTCATATAACCAAAATACATAAGTAAATAAATTTGAATACTTTTAGAATGAGAATAGTTTCTCTAGTTTATGAATTCTCCAACTCTCTATTGTTCTATTTGTGTACAACTTATGATATTTTCTCAGCAAGTTTTATTCTGATTGCTCTAATTAAAAATACAACCATGGCTGGCTCAGCCGGCATGACTCAGTGGTTGAGTATCAATCTATAAATCAGGAGGTCACGGTTTGATTCCTGGTCTGGGCACACGCCTGGGTTGCGGGTTCTAGCCCCAGTGTGGGGCATGCAGTAGGCAGCTTATAAATGATTGTCTCTCATTATTGATGTTTCTCTCTCTCTCTCTCTCTTCCACTCTCTAAAATCAATTAAAAAAATTAAAAAATAAAACCAACAATCTATTGACATAATTCCTAGAATAGTTCTGTGTGTGGTTTTTTTTAATATAATTACATCCAGTGGAGGAGAGATTTGGCAGGTATAGCAGCTATGCAAATAGCACAGTGCACAGGCAATAGCCCAATATCTGTTGGACCCATATCCTGGGTCTGTCACTTGTTATCAGTACGATCTGGGATAAGCCTCAATTTCTTCATCTATACATTGATGATAAATTGGTGATAGAATCTGTATCCCAGGATGGCTGTTAGGAGAGCCTGGCAAATGTTGAACACAGTGACTGATACACAGTAAGTGCAATGAGTTTTCTGCAAATGTTAGCCATTAATTTTCTCCACTCTCAAGAGTGCCCTTGGAGAAGACAGCAATATCATTGTGACAGTGACTAGTTTTCTTAGCACAGATTGAATTTAGACTGTTTCTGTTTCTCTACTAGCTTGCATATATTTTGGCAGAGAGAAGACTAATGTATGTATTAGACTATACGATTATGTCAGAATGCAATGAGACTAAGCTGGGAAAAATAAAGGTCATAAAGAGTTGGAGTTTAACTACGAATAAGAAAAATCACAACATTTATTCTGAATTTTCCATGTGCCAGCATGTTTAAGAAACCTTTCTTGTTAACCCATAAGTTCTAATAATAACAATCTCATAAGGCAGGTATTATTGTTTTTTTCTATTTTATTGATGAACAATTAGAGATCTAGAGACTTAATCACTTGCTCAAGATCATATAAATAATGCATATCAGAGTTGGGCTTCTAATCAATGTAGTCAATATCCAAAGTCTGTGGGAAAGAATTATCCTTGATGCTAAATAAGCAAATCTCTGTTTATAAAAGCATCTATGCAACTCAATTTTAGAGGCAGAAAACACAAGGGAAAAAATGGTAGACCTAGAGTAATGTAATTTATCTAGAACAGTTTGCATATAAATTATCTTATGGGACAGTAGATACAAGACAAAAATCTGCAAAAGAAGTGAGAATGCACATAACTACATTTGTTTTAAGGGTTTAAAAGTGCATTTGTAATCATCTTTGATTACGTAGCTGGAAGAGCTGGATGAGTAAAGTTTGTAAAATCAAATGGCTATACAATCATACAAAGTTAGATGTAAAATCTTCTACCTGGACCTAAGTTTTTATATAAGTCTGACCACATAGCAGCTAAGCAGAAGAGGCTAAGAAAAAAATTTTTTAATGTATTGGGGTGACATTGGTTCACAAAACCACATGGGTTTCAAGTATACAACTCAACAAAATATCATCTGCACACTGCATGATGCGCCCATTACCCCAAGGAAAGTCTCTCTTTCTGTCCCCATTTCCCCCTCCCCCACCTTTGCCCACCTCCACCCACCCCTATGTTTCTGGAAAATTTAAACTACTATAATCTGGGGGGTAGGGGGGTCTTTCTTTTGCATCTCTAAGGAAAAATTGTAAATTAGAGAACTAGATCAAAAAAGCATTACTATTTATCAGATATGTCTGCTAGGTACTTTATCGTAGGAAATGTCATAAGTTGCTTTAGAATTACAAACAAGATTTTTTTCAAGAACTTAGACTGAGAAACAATGATAATACAGCTACAACTCATCTTAGTGTGGGTTATGTTACAGCCATATGAATTCTGAGGAATAGGGTGGAGAGAACTGATTAATGTCTAGAACAGTGATGGCGAACCTATGACATGTGTGTCAGAGGTGACATGCGAACTCATTTTTTTGGTTGATTTTTCTTTGTTAAATGGCATTTAAATATATAAAATAAATATCAAAAATATAAGTCTTTGTTTTACTATGATTGAAAATATCAAAAAATTTCTATATGTGACACGGCACCAGAGTTAAGTTAGGGTTTTTCAAAATGCTGACACGCCGAGCTCAAAAGGTTCCCCATCACTGGTCTAGAAGTACAGCTCACAAGCCTTCAGGCCCCTTTGTATCCTTAAATATTATTAAGGACCCCAAACATCTTTTCATGTACATTATATCTGTAAAATTGTATCATGTTAGGGGACTAAATTTTAGAAAAATTTAGGCCCAGTTAGTCCATCTTAGTTATTAATTTATTTTTACCTAGAGGTGCGGGGCATGGATTCATGCACCAGTGGGGCCCTTCAGCCTGGCCTGCACCCTCTCACAATCCAGGACCCCTCAGGGATGTCAGACTGCCAGTTTCGGCCCGATACCCGCAAGCCAGGCCGAGGGACCCCACCAGTGCACAAATCTGTGCACCAGGCCTCTAGTATGCATCTCTTCCCCCCCCCTCCCCCTTCCTTCTGAGATTCATCAGTCTATTCCATGTTTCCAGTCTGTCCCCTGGTGGTCAGTGCGGGTCAAAGATACCAGTCAAATAGTTGAACAGTCAAACGGTTCCTTAGGCTTTTATATAGATAGATAGACAGCTATAATAATAGTGATAAAAGTGGCTTTATTGTATATTTTCCAATCTCTTTAATATCTGAAACTTAAGAGCTGGATTCTCATAAACATTTCTATATCCGATATTTGTGATATCACACTCACATCAGTTAGCCCCTGGAAAACACCATCATACTCTATTGAGATAGTGAAAAAGAGAAACATAGAAGCCATCTTAGTATTATTTAACAATTTTTTCACCTCTTGGACACCTAAATTGTAGGTGGGGCCACACTGAAGATTTCAGGAACAATATCCTGGCAGAAAGTAGATGTTTAAATAATGATTTTGAAAGAATTGAACCTGAGTTGCAATTTCCATAAAAGTTTGTCCTGAAATTGCATTATGTGTCATCTTGGGAAATAAATTAGACCAGCCCCTGTGTTCAGACTGCCACCTTCATCAAAACTCATCAGGCTGAGAACTCATAAGAAAACTGACTACACTCTGTTGTAACGACCTGATTCTTACGTAAGAGAAGGTGACCGAAGGAAAGATTAGGTGACATAGAACTTGGACATAAAAATGCAGGGAGGAATGTCACTCAGCTACAAAGCTTTTTAAACTCATAATAGTGAAACTAGTTAGGATTCCAGCCTGCAGGATGTAACCCTCAAAGACATCAAAAGGCTCATAGACAATAAATGACATTTTATTGGCTATCTATAGGTGTGTAACCGTACATATCATTAGGTATTATATTAGTGTTTGGGGTATGTAATACAATAAGTGCATGAAATATCAAAACATAGAAACTACCAAACATACAAATATATATGTTATATATAATTATATATAAATGTTAAGTGAGTTTTGATAAATTAAATTTTTAAATATGACCAAACATGTTATTTAAAAATTGAGACTAAAGAGATCAATTTTCTGTTATAGAATCTCCATGAAATAGTTGTTTAAAAATAATGACTTCTTGTTGTACCATTTTCCATTCCCAATGTAATCTCGGCACTATTATAAAATATCAAAATCTTAATGTCTTATATATCCTGGGAAAGGTGCTTTACTACTTCAACCTTTTCAATATTCAGTATTTTGATTGCACTGCCCTTCCACTCCACTTACAGTTTACAGCCTCAGTGAACTGTGGGGGAGAAATTAGATTGCCAGAAAAAAAAATCACAAAATGCTAAATATTAAAGCTGTCAACTCTATTAAATTGTCTTATTTTATTGTTATTTTATATTAAAGACTATAATGGTTTGAGTGGTCATATTTGGGGACAAATTTTGAACTAAACAAAAATAAGTCTCTTATGTTAAGGTGGTGAAATGTGTGTGTGTGTAAAAAATTAGCACTTCATTTTATTAAAAATAAATTAAAAGAAAGAACTAGCACTTTATAGAATAAAGTCTTATTTTCCCTTTGGTTGTCAGGCCTGTGCAATCTTCTGAAAGCACAAATTCAAATTTAGATGTACAGAGGACGAGGCACAATTGCTAAAACTCTAACCAGTCATAGTCAGGGGGTGTAGGTGGCCTGTAAGGACTCTAAATAGCAGCTGGATTTGCCTAAATGAAAAAGAGAAAGTGAATACGGGTGGCAAATACCACTCTTTAAAATACAAGGCAATTTCATGGAATGTAACATTGATGCTGATTGCCGAGCAAACGTCTGTTATAATTAGATCAGAAAATCAGGGGAAAAAAGAGGGCTTGATTTGAATAGCTTTACACGAGGCTGAAAAGGAGACAAGCTAGGAAATTGGAGTGGTAGGAAAAGTTAAGCTGCTCTACAAGACTAGCTCTTCACTTACATTCACACTAGTGGGAGACAATCACAGCAGACAAAGAAAGCCCGCAGGTTCTGCTTGTTCATAAATGCATTCACTTGCATTCTATTTTCTGCTTCTCCTCGGCTCCTTTCTCCCTCTGCATTTGCAGATGTATCTATCTGTCTTCATTAAAACTCAATCAAGGAGAACATTTGTATTTCTAGCTGAGAAGCAGTTTTCATGGCTTGGTAAGCAAACTGCTTCCTTCGGTGCATATTATCGTAATGTAACTCAGGGACTGGCATTAGATAAGACATTTCTCTCCATGTTTTGTTTAACCTAAGAGATTGTGAGGAATAGGTGAAATAAAATGTATATGTATGAGCACGTAAAGATCGAATAATTACTGCCTCTGTGGAAACTTCAATAACTCATGCATGGGAAGACAGTGTTTCTGGTAACCATATGCATTACAAAGCATATATTTTTTATTCCCAAATAATGACACATTTTCTCAAAAAAAAAAATATATATAGCATTCTGAACTATTTATTGTGCAAAGGAAGTTTGCATTCCAATTCCTTTGCTAATCCACAATAGTCCTCCAACAACAACACCAATTGTATACCTTCACATCTACTTATAAAAACCTTATGGGAGGACAAATATTTATTAAAGCATGAAATCATACATATTAAAACATAAACTATGTCAGGGCTGTGCCCAAGATTTCAGAGAAAAGCTGTTAGTGTCCTATATTGTCAGTAGAGGCCATACCCATTGCTTTATTATAGACTGCCCCCAAATCATAGCCTCTTGATAGCGGGTTATGTTGTCAAGTGAGAAATTACATATATAGAAATTACATATATAGTAAAATCTTTTTAGTACTAATTTTTAAAGCATATTCATGATAAAATAGAGATAGCATCCATAATTGTAACTTTAGAACACATCAGCTTTTTAAAGAGAACTTTTCACAAATTTTTCAAAGAAAACCATTTCTAATCACATTATTGCATCCCAAAATATGAATAGACTTTATTTTCATAAAAATATTCAACTATATTAAATGTATTCATATTGCATACATCGTTTTATCATAGATGCACTACAAAACAGCTAATTTCTCCAAGTATAAGCCAGTAGTAAAATAATAATTGTTAGATCTTTAAAAATTCTATCTGGTACAGAAACCTACTAGCAGATGTCAGTATGTCAGTTTTCTTTTAATATATATTAATATATATTAATATATATAAACTAGCTGGCTTTTGTGGGGGATAATAAACAAATCAAAACATCCATTATTAAAACAGCTGCAATAAGTAATTCATCTCCCTCCTATCATCACTGTTGCCTCTTTCTTCCATATTCAAATTCTTTCCAACCCTAGCTTTATGCTTACAGTGGGAATAACCAACCTCTTCTTAGTCCCCTCAGCCAATATTTGAACTACATGTGAGTATGGTGACAAATTATCTTAACAATCACAGAACTATTATTATTACATCATCACTTATTCACTTAATTTTACTCTTCTTGTATGAAAAAGATCAATTATGTCATAAAATACATACTTTGAAAGTCAAGATGCGTAAAATTTGAGTACAGTTTTGTGAAGAGCAAAGAGCCTTAAAAATAACTTTGGATTAGGCTTCTACTTTATAAACATATGATGATGAAAATAAGTACAAATAATTTAATAGTTTCTAGACTCTTTGTTATTTTCCTTCCCAGAGTGGTTTATTTTCCTGTAACGTCTTTCGTGTGCATCTTCCCATAATACAGAGAATCGTGAATTACATAGTGCTGCTCATCTGAGGCACCAAGCCCCTTCTTTGCTGGAGCTGAGAGAGACTGTGCAGAAACCATAACATCCCTCCTACCTTTCTGCTTCTTTAAGTCTTTAGCTTCCAAACAATACTTCAGGCAGCTATAGAGTCTCAGAGAGAACAGTCTCCTTGCAGCGGTTCTCAACCTGTGGGTTGCGACCCCTTTGGCGGTCGAATGACCCTTTCACAGGGGTCGCCTAAGACCATCCTGCATATCAGATATTTACATTACGATTCATAACAGTAGCAACATTGCAGTTATGAAGAAGCAACAAAAATAATTTTATGGTTGGGTCACAACATGAGGAACTGTATTTAAAGGGCCAGAAGGTTGAGAACCAGTGTCTTAGAGTGAGCTTGAGTAGAGTGTCACAGTTCTAAGAGAACTTCCCCAAAGGTGCTCTGACTCCCATAGAAAAGTCCATACACTATCTAACCGCAATCCAAGAGGAATGTACAGGCACTGAATATCCCAACTGGCTTGCCTCTTCTGCCAGTGTCCTAATAGTCACTCTCATGGCTCTATCAAATCAGAAACCAGAGGGTAAAATTTATGGGGTGGGGATGGGGGAATAAATAAAACCTGGTGGCCAAGGTGGAATAGAAACATTCTAGCATGAAAATTATTTTCTTTTTTTTAAGTAACAAAACCTCCCTTTCACAGAGCATTTTATGTCCAGTCCTTCAAGTTAACAATATTAAAAGGGAGGGTGAAGGGATTAACAAAGAAAAAAAAGAGAGACACTCATGGGCACAGATAACAGGATGGTGATTGCCAGAGGGAAGTGGGGGCAGGGCTAGGGGGAGATAGAAGAAGGTAAAGAGGGAATAAATGGTGATGGAGGGAGACTTGACTTGGGGTGGTAAACACACAATAAAATATACAGATGATGTACTATAGAATTGTATTCCTGAACTTGGATAATTTTATTAACCAACGTCCCCCCCCCCAATAATTTCAATTAAAAAAGGAAGATGTAATCTCCTAGGTTCTGGAATAGAGATGAGAGAATAGAAGACTAGCTTTAGAATCCTCTGAGTGTTGTTACTTAACTATCCCTTGACCTTGAGTGACAGAAACACAATTTTATAGTAGACTTCATTTTCTATTGAATCTGATTGATGGAAAAGCGTGAATTCTTTCCCCCTCTGACAACCCCACTTTATATTCCAGTGAAGGGTCTCTACAAACTTGCAGAAAATGCATCTTAGCTGTCAGAAAAAAGAGCAATTTGTGAAATGATGGTAGCTACAAAGATTTTGAAACTCTAAGTAAAAGTCATCCACCCATCTATCCATAGGATGGCGGAAATGAGAACCAAGATGTGCTGCTTCTACTAACTGGCGTAGGGTCAAGGACTGAGGCACTAAGCGAGCTGCTTTATGCTTCAACTGCCATGTCCTCCCAGCTAGATGCAATTAAGTAGATAATTGGGCCACAGAGATCTCATCAACAGCAATAGGTTCGCTGGCCCCAAAGTAGAGATTTGAATTATTTTAATCATTAATATGTCTCTTAAAACTATAAATATGAAATGATAGTATATTCCATAAAGGTTTCAATAGGGATCATTAATTTAAAGTGGGTGTAAAAATGATGCATACATTAGAAGGTTGTGATAGAGTGCAGACCAATATTCCATCAACTTAGCAACGCATATTCTACTTTCACAATTAAGGACTCTAGACCCATTCATTACATTCATTTCTCACTTTACAAATATAAATTCAAAATTTATGTCTATAATAATATTTTTGGAAAGGCGAAGTCAATTTTTATGTTTATACAATTCTAGAATCATGAAAATAGACTAAACCTTCAGCTCTATGAGGGTAGAAAATGGATCAGCATATTATTACCCCAACTCTGATCTTCAATATACCAGTATACTTGTTGGTTAAAGAAGAAGAGGAAAAAACAAAAAAAGAAAATAGTCTCTGTACTATAATGTCTAACCTGACAGATTGTTGTCTGTCTTTGTTTGTTTGTTTGTTTTTTAATCTACTGTATTCTAGGCATCTAGACCAATACTTGGCATATAGAAGGTGGTCAGTAAATACAAATCATGTAAATATGTCCTAGACTCTCTAACCACAGCATATGTGAATAGATCCACTTTCTAGGTAACTGTACACAAAGTTTATGCATTTGTTTATCCAAAGTTTCAAGAAACATATCTGTATGTTCCAATTTCCTCTGGTATTTTCATGCTTTGTTTTTAATGAGTCTGGCTATTTGACTCCTTTAATTCAGCCTCAATCTCCACATTTCCCTCAGAGGTAGAAATAACAGGTCAGGGACCCTTATTGTTGAAAGGTTTCTAATGATTTCTTAGATTTGCTTTGCTGGTAATATCTGTTCACAATTACATAAATGAGAGTTTGGGAGAGCAGAAACACCACTGATTGAAGGCTTCTTTAAGATAGCTGTAGCCCTGTTTTATTTTTATGTATTTATTTATTTATTGCAGTAAATAAGAATTTATTTTTAAGAAGTGGCCCACATCCAGATATACAGGTTAGCTAATGCTCAAAGATCTGACTGCCAATGGCTTTCAGGGGATGAATTATATTGGGGAAATATCATTAGTCAGTGACTAAAGGAGTTAAGAGTGTGGTCAGGGTCATGGTCTCTACTGATTGTTCCCTGCTAGGTTTGGGGGTAGTTGATTACTGCATCCATGTTTTATATTGTTCTTATTAAAAAACAAACAAACAAATAAACAAACAAACAAATACACACATACACACACAAAAAACTGAGAGAATGATGGTTCTGCTATGTCTTAAGTATGGGGATCACTAGGAAAGATATTCTGTCCTTTGAGAAACCAAAGCTTAATTTTTGTGGAATTTTATGCATGTTAAATGTTTTTAAAGTTATTATGTCACATCATTTCTCATCTGATTGCCAATTTTGACATTTCAGACTTCATACCCAGGTAACAAGAAGGAAAGAGACAGTCAAGTGTTTAACTGAATTTATGTTGTTTTTCTACAGCTTATCTCCATCCCAGACATCTACATAGACATAGTAATGCAAATGATGACAATATCATTAAAGAGTTACAAGATATCATTTGTTCTTGGCATTGGTTTTAGTTTTGAACAATAACTCATATATGTAGAAATAGACAATATTTTTTTCTGCATACTATTCAACTTTCTCACAATTTCCATTTAAAATAATAATCACTACCCTGGCCAAGTGGCTCAGTTGGTTGGAGCATCGTCCTGCACACCAAAAGGTTGCATACCATATTCAATTTCTGTTCAAGGCACACAACGAGGTTCTGGGTTTGATCACTGGTTGGGGTGTGTGTGAGAGGCAAACAATGTTTTTCTCTCACATCGATGTCTCTCTCTTTCTCTCTCTCTCTCTCTTTCTCTGCCTCTCTGCTCATCCTCCCCATGGTCGGCAAACTGCGGCTCGCGAGCCACATGCGGCTCTTTGGCCCCTTGAGTGTGGCTCTTCCTAAGCCTTAGGAGTACCCTAATTAAGTTAATAACAGTGTACCTACCTATATAGTTTAAGTTAAAAAATTTGACTCTCAAAAGAAATTTCAATCATTGTACTGTTGATATTTGGCTCTGTTGACTAAGGAGTTTGTCGACCACTGCGTCCCTTCCTACAGTGATCTGCAGGGAATCGACTGTTGGTTCCCTGAGTGTGAAGTTGCAGCTTCCTGGTGAAGCTGCCCAGATGACCATGCTTATGTCTGGCTTTCCCTTTGCTCTATTCCTATTATTAATTTTAATAAGTACCTAATCAGAGTGTTAACAACATTAATGTATATTATTCTGGCTTTTTCATTTTTTTCCTTCCTATTTAATGGAATGTCTTTTCATAAACATTCATAAGAAAAAAAAATCTTCCTTAACTACCATATAAAAATGTCTATCTCTTCTCTATCTCATTATCCTAGTTAAATATTTATGAAAACAAGATAATTATGTTCCATATGTCATATTTGAATCATATGGACAAATAACATCATTTCTTCTATTTATTTACTGATTGACATCTCCATGAATACGTAGGGTCCCTAGAAGCATTCTAAAGACATGCTTTAAGTCCATTCTGATAAATTGTTTAAAAACTAGCCAATAATAAGCAAAGACATGAAAAGTTTAGATCAGTATCTAAAAGAATGGAATGAATATTTTAAGTACTATGACATCCCAAAGCAATAGAGAGTAACAAAACAAAAAATAAATGATTTGAGAGTGTTATTTATTCTAATGTTGAAGGGAATTAATTTCAAAAGAATTGCTTTATATGCCTCATTCCCAAGTGATGTTTACTATCATCTGGGTCTTACTAATTTGGGAATATACTCCTGTGAACATTATGGGATAAGTAAGAGTTTCAGACAAAAGGCAACATGTGGAGGGACAGGAGGTAAAGGCATAATCATTATGCAATTTTATAGGCCTCTGTGAAAAAAACATACAACTTGTTCATGAGCAACTCTAGAGATGCCAGGAAATAAAACAAGAGGCTGTGGTTGGTGTTTTAAGGATGTCAATTTTCACAGTGATAAAACAAAGTTAGTCTTAAATTGGCATCTAAGGCTGTCAATGTTGCCATAAACTCATTTGTACTCACAGGCCTAAGACAATGTGGAAAAGGGGTTAGTAAATAACATAAAGATAATGTGTTTCTTTTCTTTTATTTATTTTTGTTTTGTTTTGCTAATCCTCACCCTAGGATATTTATTCCAATGATTTTCAGAGAGAGTGGAAGGGAAGGAACGTGGGGAAAGAGGGGCAAGAGAAAGAGAGAGAGAGAGAGAGAGAGAGAGAGAGAGAGAGACCTTGATGTGGGAGAGACACATCAATTGGTTACCTCCCACACATACTTGACCAAAGCAGGGTCTGGGATCAAACCTACAACCCAGGTACATGCCCTAGACCAGGGATCAAACCTGCTATCCTGTGGTGCACAAGCCAATGCCCTTCCTCTGCACAGCTGGTCCTCTTAATAATGTTAGCTTCAGTCCTGCTGGTGTGGGTCAGTGCTTGGGCATTTACCCAGGAACCAAGAGGTCATGGTTCAATTCTTGGTCAGAGCACATGCTTGAGTTATGGGCTCAATCCCCAATCAATGTTTCTCTCCCATCATTGTTTCTACCTCTCTACCCCAGTCCCTTCTTCTCTCTCTAAAATCATTAAGAACATATTTTCTCTCTAAAATCAATAAGAACATGTTAAAAAAATAGTGAGATTAGTGTTCCTAAATATCACTTGTTTTAAAATTATTATATATATAATTATGGAATAAAATATTTTTAAATTAACTTAAAAATTAAATAGTCCAGGAAAATATGTTTAGAGTGAAAAATTAAAGTGGCTATACCTGTACCCTTGCAATCTCCTCACAACGTGAAGAACACTATTTGCATATCTTCTATGATCTTGTATCTCTCAGTGATTATTCATCATTCTGGTTTATAATTAGTTGGAATTGAATATGGCAATTAAACATTTTGATTTATGTTTTCTACCTTCTTGAATAAATGAATATGTTACCTAATATATTTGTTTGCATTGAAAAACTTATTAAAATATGACTGGCTACTATTTCCAATGTTTAAATGCAGTCAGAAACTAGTTTGACTTTTAACACACACTTTACTACCTGGAGAAACAATCGGAATGTCAGGAAATGACTTAATTGCACATGGAGAAGATGGCAATGTCAATAAGTCCTGAAAAGCAAGGTTTGCCACAGGTAATCTATAATGTTGTAATCCCAGGAGATAATCAAGAGCTGACTATAAGTAGAAAATACATTGGGTCTTGGCAAAGCACTTGAAGAAAAATCTTTCAGGTGGAAAAAACAAGTAGACAATTAAAGAGAAGGTCAAGAAAACACCTGGTCTTAACTGCACTCAGTTAAATTATATATATATATATATATAATATATATATACATACATATATATACACATATATATATACATACATATATATACACATATATATATATACATACATATATATACACATATATATATACATACATATATATTATATATATAAACTTTATATATATAAAGTTTAATTTACTTTTTTAAAGAAGTAATAGTTAATATATTTGTCTAGCAAAATTTATTTTTAAAAAATATTTTCATATTATAATCTCTCAGCATTAGTCAAGGCTACAGAGCTTCTCTTAAAAAATAATACATAACTTGTAATAACACAACCTAGGAAAAGTATTTATTAAAATGTAAAAAGGGTAAAAAATATGACTATCATATTACTTTGATTATATGTATCGTAACATTACTTATTATATCTATTACTGAAGTATGAGGACAGGGGCTTGTTATACTGTATATATATCGAGAATCTGAGACATTTTAGTGTCTAACAAAGAATCTGGTTTGTATTAGACACTAAAACGTTAATTTCCATATGAAGAAACAAGTGAGTGCAAGATGGGTCACAAATAGTTTGGGGACTTTAGTAACACTATATCATCTTTTTGAAGTAAAAAAAAAATGACTTTTTCACTTCGGAATAGAAAAAACACACACACAATGCCATCTTTTTCTGCTTAGTGAAGTCAGGGACCAAAAATATTTTGTGACAAGAAAATCCATACAGTAATTCTATTTTTGACTGCTATATCTATGTATTTTATATTTAATAATGTAGGTTGAAATTTAAGGAGAAACTTTTATCCCTCTTCATGTCTTGGGAAATATATATGTATATATGTTTTCATATAATCTTGGCTTTCAAGTGGCATTTTTCATATGTTCTTATTTCTTGAACTTTACAGATAAAAATAAGCCATTGTTCTGTCTTCCTTGTACCCCTACTACAAACTCAGATGATATTGGTTAGTTACGTAGGTCTTCTTGGGACGTTGGTTTATCTCTGTTCATGATGACTCAACTTATAAGTTTAGAAAAAAATATTTTCAATAATTGTGTTCATTCAGCATATTTTTTCTCAAATCAGTGTAAAATCCAGTGATGATCTCCACCGAATAGATTTTTTCTCTGGCTATACGTGAAGCTGACTTTTGTGTAAAAGCTTTTCTGTATTTAATCACTGTGTATACTTACTGTTTATGTATACACTGTCTCAACAAATCCTCCCAACAACTCTTCGATAGAATATGCTTCTTTCTTACAGAGCTCAAATATGCATATGATTTTTAGAGAGAGAAGAAGGGAGAGGGATAGAGAAATAGAAACATCAATGAGAGAAAAACATCATCGGTTGGGCATCTCTTTCATGCCCCCTTCTGGGGATCGAACTTGCAACCTGGGCATGTGCCCTAAATAGGAATCGAACCAGTGACCTCTTGGTTCATGGGGATTCTCAACCACTGAGCCACACTGGCCGGGCTGATTGGTGTTATTTGGTTTTATTGGTTTTATTTTTAAGTGGATGCCATGCTCAACTAATTTACCTTTAAAAATATCTCAAAAAGCTGCTGTCCCATGCAAAATATCTCAAAAAGCTGCTGTCCCATGCAATTATATATATATATATATATAATTTTTATTTTTTTATTGTTTAAACTTTATTACAAATAGTAGCACATATGTCTCCTTTTACCCCCATTGACCTCCCCCTGGCCTTCCCCATCCCCAGCACATGCCCTCCCCCCCACCTTTGTGTCTTGTGTCCATTGGTTATGCTTATATGCATGCAAACAAGTCCTTTGGTTGATCTCTTACCTCCCCAACCCTCCCCTGCCTTCCTGCTGTAGTTTGACAGTCTGTTTGATGCTTCTTTGTTTCTGTATCTATTTTTGTTCATCAGTTTATGATGTTCTTTATATTCCACAAATGAGTGAGATCATGTGATATTTAGTTCGTTAACTATTTTTCAAAGACTAAGAAATACTAATCAGATAAATAATATTAGAGCTAAGAAAAAGCCAGTCAAATTTAATAGGATAACTCTGTGTCAGTTAAAAATATAATGGCTATTTATTATGTGCCATATTTGAAGAGAAAGGCAGGTGGTTTAATTATGAATCTGAACTTCTTGAGTTTGACATTTATCTTCTTGATGCATAATTTTTTTAATCAGTAACCTGTGCAATATAATACCAGAATGCTAAACTGCATAAACTCTCATACACACAAGATACCAACTAAGAGCCTAATTCAACTATGGATAAATTACCAAAAGAGTTGCTAAAGAGCAAACCTACACTATATATGCAAATATTGCAAAACACTCACTGAAAGATAAAAAATAAAGGCTCCTAGATCATATGTCTGTCATAAAATGTCTTAAATTTCCCGATTCTTATTAAGCTACCTTGATTTGATTTTATAGTTATTAATCACCATGGCACAGAAATGTAAAAAGTAAAATAAAAGTGGTCACCCAATGACCTTGGTTGTTTCTACCCAACATTCTTTTTAACTGAACATTTCATCAGAAATTACTTTTAGAAAGCAGAATATTCCTGATAAAATAAGAAGAGTACTCTATGATAAATATTTTAAGTAAGGAAATATGTGGTTCGCCAATTTAGAATGACGCTATCTCCTTAATCATATATATCCATATGAATTGGTGAAAAAGTGATTTTTACTATAAAATAGCTAAAAATCAAATAGTATGCTTTTCTTGTTATTTCAAAATCTCATAAACTTATATATTTTTTCTCCTTTCAAGATTTAGGCTTCCTTTAACAATTTCTGATTATATTATTCTTTGTACAAAAACCTTAACTACTATATCTAACTTAATCTCTGTGTTTAAATATAGTCTTATTTTATATGAAAACATTTCATTCATTTTTACTTTCTCTCAGGCGATCTTTTCTCATTCTCTGGAGTTTTCCAGTCGTTTTAAAATCCTGTGCCTTTAGTTAACTTGCTTAATTAATGTTTTTAATCTATTACATCTAATGTCACAGAAGGAAGAACAAATTATGCCACATTCTTAATTGCTATTAACTGGAAAGGTCTGTCCTCTTAACTTACAACTCTTCATCAATACTTCTGTTATCACTTTACATAAATACATATTTCATGGAGCATCTATTTTTTTGTCAGTCCTTGTATTTAGGTATTTTTGAAACAATGATGAAGATTTAAATCTGATTTGCTTTGATTAAGGAAATACTAGCCTGTGGGGGGAGACAGACATCTATAGAAATAACCTATAGAGTTGGTTACAAAATGCTTTTAAGGGTGTTAAAGAGAGGGCAGTTACACCGGACTGAGGTTTCACAGAAGGCCTAAATAAAATAGGAACTTTTTGAAAGAAATGGAAAACAAAACAAAACAACACAGTGGTAAACAATTGGAGGCCCAGAACTTCAGAATATGTACTAGGAAGAGCAAAAAGTGCTACATAGCTAGTGTAGAGACACAGTATGTGATATGGTAGTGGTTGTGAGAAGGATAGCAATAAACAAGCCTGCAAAATCCTTGAGCAAAAATGTGATGAGACTTATACTTTCTGGTAAGGATATATGGCACCTTTAAAAAGGTACTAATGAGAGCCTCTGTAGTACTTTGCATAGAAGAAAGGCATGATATCATCTAGAAAAAATAACCTGAAGCAATATCAATTAAAAAAAACTAGACAAAAAAGATAAAGGATTAGAACAACAAATACGAAAAATGTTGATTGTCTTCATCCCATTAAATAATCATAAGACTATTAACAGAATGAAATGGAGATAAATGATTAAATCAACAGATGTGTCATCTCTAAAGCTGATAAATTTGCTCATTGCCTGGTAGAAGTTAAAAAGGGACAGTGTCAAAGTTTGCCCCCAAATTTTCTTGTTTCAATAGTTGAGTAGACAATGGTGTGACTAAATGCACATGGAAATTCAAAATGAAGTTGTCACAGAGTGGCAAGTGGAATGTTTTCAACTTTTAACACATTGAATTCTCACTCAAATGTTTATGTAAATAACCAGTAGATAATTCTAAGTCTGTACCAAAAAAAGCAGTTTCCAATATGTTAGTAGTCAAAGATGACTCAGAAAATTAGGAATTACTTGCATTAATGAGTGAATAAAGGTAGAAAAAGCAGTAGAGAAACACAGTACCGTATGTGGCAGGTACTCATTGTTTTCTATCTCTTGTCCATTTTTTTTCCATAAAATAATTCAAATTTTATTTAGAGCATATTTTTTAGATAAAAAATAAGACTAAGAACTGATTCTCTGCGTCTCTCTAAATGGCAATAAGTATGTGACATAATTATAGCCCATGATATGTGAGAAGGTGTGTTCTGGGTCGGGATTTTAGGGAAAAAAGTAAGTATTCCTTAATGAAAAAAGTCAAACTCACTTACCTAAAAATCTTGATCTTCATATATCTCTTTTTTATATGCATATTTGATGAATTTTATGTATTTCAATACATTATAGACATTAATTTTTGCTCCTCAAATTTTGGCAGTCAGATTTCTTAGCTGACTCAGAGATTTTTACACTTTGGTATACATGCTTTGTATAATCTCTTCCCCTTTAGTGTAAGATCTATAAATATAATGTGATATCAAACACTGTATGGTAAATGAAATTTTGCAGATATAACTAAGTCCATAATTACTTCACTAAGTTAATCATAACGGAGATCTTACCTGTCAATATATTTGTATTTATGTATCATTCAACACAAAGTATTGAAATGGATTTTTTAATCACAGTCATTCATAGGTCTAGTTTCCTATCCTTAAACTAACACTCTATTCTAGTTAAAGAAATGCATGACCTTTCTTTTTCCATTTCTATTCTCCAATATTTAAACTCTAGCTTATTATGTCCTTCCTATGGCTAATTATTTTTATCACAATTTATGGAAAACTATCAAAAAGAAATGAAAAAGAGATCTGTTTTTCTCTTGTTCCTAGTGTTTAGATTCTTAAATAAATATAATAATAACTATGGTAAATACAAATGCTTCCTGTAAAAACTTATAAAATAATTTCAGAAATGTATTTAAAATAATGCCACATGTTAAAGTAAAAACAAAGCAAATCTTTTCCTAGTACTAACTGAAAACTGGCATTTTAATTTTCTTTCGGCCTTACAATTATACATTTAATTTGTAAGAACAGTTTTTGACAATGTTGTTATCTGAATGTGTTTTAGATATGCTGATATATACTATTTTATGAAACGTGAAAATATTTATTTGTAAGTAAGCAAATATATGCAAAAATTATGTGTGACATTTAACTTCCATCATGTGCTATAACACCTAGCAATGATTTTATCACAACATTCAATAACTACATTAAAGAAGTGAATATTCTATTTGCTTAATTAACTACTTAATTATTTGTAGCCTTTGTAAAAAATTACAAATACTGCTAAGCTAAAAAAAAATGTGAAAAGTAAACAGTTTTCTCCCAATGTCCCAAATAAGAATATGTTTGAATTTCTAAAACTAAATATTATGTCATATATATATGGTTTGAATTGTTGCATTATGAGATTTTTTTTTAAGAGAGGAAGGGAGAGGGAGAGAGAGATAGAAACCTCAATTATGAGAGAGAATCATTGACCTGCTGCCCCCTGAAGACCCTGAACCTGAAACCTCAGCATGTGCCCTGACTGGGAACCAAACCATGACTGCCTGGTTCTTAGGTTGGCATTCAACCACTGAGCAATGCCTGCTAGACAATTGTGAGATTTTTGTAATATTATTACTGCAGTCATACAGTTATCACAGTTGTGATTTAATTTTTTAAAGTTTTAGTCAGAATTCTCTATTTTTGTGTTTTATTGGAATCATAGAGTTGGAGGGAGGGCAGAGAAACAGGCTACTTTATATTTAAATTTAATGTTAGCATGCAAGAGAACTTTAAAGTTTCTAAATACCAATTGTTGCAGTTGCTATTTTATCTATGTTTTTGAACCCATTTGTGAGCTATCTTAGGTTCTTCAATATCAATTTTTTAAAAAAATTACCACGTATAGTTTATGTTAATTGTTGTTGCTTCCTTTTTCTCTTAGGACAGAGTTAGTTGCACCTATCCAATTTATATTTATTCTCTGATTAGTCCATGACATTTCTCCCCTTCTGTCTGTCTTCAAAACTGAGGAAAATAATGAGCATATAGCTTAAATCTTTATTAATGAAAAACGCACATTAACACATGCTTTTCAAATATTAGTTCAATCTCTAATAGCACTCCACATTTTAATCCCCAAGCAAACTGAAAATTTCATCTTCCACTATAATTAGAAGGATGTATTATAGTTGATGTCTCTGCAGTATTAATATAACTAGACCAGAACTTTGCTTGTTTTTATAATCCATCAAATAAAAGAGACTTTAAAAGTCATAATTCTATTAAAATAGAAGCAGCAACAAGTTTCTAGAACTTTGCCCAAAAGAAGTCTTATTTTGATTTTTTCGTTTATTTTGCTTTTCTTATTTTTTGTTTTTACTTGTTTTGACTTTTAAAGTTTAGAAATCTAGCCTGGCTGGTGTGGTTCAGTGGTTGAGCATCGACCTATGAAATAGGAGGTCAGGGTTTGATTCCAGGTCAGGACACATATTCAGGTTGCCAGCTCGATTCCCAGTAGGGGGCATTGAGGAGGCAGCAGATCAGTGATTCTCTCTCATCATTGATGTTTCTATCTCTCTCTCCCTCTTTTCTTCTCTAAAATCAATAATATATATGTATATATCAATCTAGATAAACTAAGCATATTTGTTGGTGAAATTTCTACGTACTAGGACTCAATTTCACATAAACCTCACTTTTTAGTTCTTTTTATTTTTTTAAAAAGATAAATAAATATTGCAATATGTATTTAACAGACTGTGTACAACCATTTGTGATAACTCACTACATTCGGACCAGTGCACAATATGTATTTAAAATAATGCCACATGTTAAAGTAAAAACAAAGAAAACCTTTTCCTAGTACTAACTGAAAACTGGCATTTTAATTTTCTTTGGGCCTTACAATTACATATTTAATTTGTAAGAACAGTTTTTGACAATGTTGTTGTCAAAAACCGGTAGGTAATCTATTCTCAGAAAAGTCTCATCATACTATCCAAGAAGAAAAAATCTTCTAAATGTCTCGTCAGTTAAAAGTTCTCAAAGAACTTTTAATATTTTACCACTGTGCTCACTCAGTTCCTTATTATTTTTGGATCCTGCTGAGTAATTTTCTCAGCTGCTCCGTATGGTGATTTATATTCCTTTCCACATCTGGGTTCTTGTTCTGCCTTTTATTTTATATTGTTTGGATTGACACTGGAGCTTCAATTTTCTCTTCTTAAGACAACAAAATAAAACTTTTCTTAAAAATGTAAATTTCCCTCACACTTATAAGTTATCTTTAGATGTCTTATGTTTGTATGCTTAAAAAATGCAGCAGTAAGTATTGCCTTGTTTTTCTTTGTCAGAGAAAGCTGTCTCTTAGATTTAAAAGAAATACATATTATTAGTTTTTTTAAGAGAAAAATGCATGTAATTCTCTAAAGAGAATTCATGAAATCTACTTATTTTTCTTCTGAAAGCATTCCTAACGAGATATAAGGCTATCTTTCCTAATATAAGGTTAGTCTTCTTAATCACCTGACAGTGAACTGCAGTGCACTTTACCACAAAGGATTTCAAACAAACCAAGATGACAGCTGTGACAACGGTGATAATAAGGATTATGATATCCACCTGCAAAAAGCTGCTAGGGTTTCTTTTTGTCATATTTGATGTGTAAAATATATAAAATCTTAGCCTTAAATAAGCTTGCTGTGCTTCAATGATTCAATTAATAGAATGCTGTATAAGGTGTTAGGAATTCTGACCTCATCTCAAGCAAGTTCAGGAAATATCACCTGTTATTTAGAAATTTATAATTATTTGTATAGTTTCTTGTGCATTACATACTTGTTCCTGTTGACTGGCCAAGAGACACATCTTTTCTTGTTTTAAACCACTTTATAACTAGTGCCTAGCATAGAGAGAAAATAAGTTTCAATAAATGGTTGCCAAATAAAGGAACAAATTGCCAACACTGGAACACATATTTGATATCTGTGGCCACTCAGTATTAATACTAAATTAGTATCAATTTCTTTAGTATTTTGAATATAATGAAAAATCATCTTTTTAGAATTATTTAGATGCTAAGGTTTTGTATCCCATCTTGGATTTTTTTCTTAAGGTTTCTATCTATAGAGATAGTCCATTATAGAACGAAGATAACTAAATCACTTAAATCATAATATATTTGGTCCCAGTACCCATTTGAAGGTCGTGGACAGAGGTCAGAATACTTCTTTCAATTGACCAAAACCTACTTTTATGGAATGGTCTTACAAGCATTTGCTTTGAGAGATGTGTAGGAGAGGAAGACAGCCCTTTAAGTATACCCATATTTTGCCCTGGCCAGTGTATCTCAGTTGGTTAAAGTGTGGTCCTGTAAACTGAATGGTTATGGGTTCAATTCCTCTTCTGGGCACATACCTAGATTGCGAGTTCATTCCCTAGTTGGGATGTACGTGAGAGGTAAACGTCTCTTCTCTCTTCTCTCTTCTCTCTTCTCTCTTCTCTCTTCTCTCTTCTCTCTTCTCTCTTCTCTCTTCTCTCTTCTCTCTTCTCTCTCTCTCTCTCTCTCTCTCTCTCTCTCTCTCTCTCTCTTCCTTTCTCTCTCTGTCTCCCCTTTCCTCTCTTTCTCAATCAGTAAACATAAACTTTTTAAAAATATATATCTATTTAAAAATAAATAAACCCATATTTTTGTCACTATTTTTAATGAGGTATTTTAGACTTTACATTTACTACAATAATTGATATGTTTAGATTCAATCCTGGAAGTTATCTATTTATGCTGTCTGTTCCTTGTGTCCCCTCCTCCCCCCCTTTGGGATTTATTCAGCATGTTTTATAATACTTTATCATCTCAATTATGGCCTTATCATTCACATCACTTTAAAAAATGATTGTCCTAGGACTTAGAATACAGTTGGCCCTTAAACAACACTCCAGTCTTATCCACGGGGCATTGGTTCTGGGACACCCTGTGGAAACCAATATTTTAAAACAGGAGAGAGGTAAATCCATTGGTAAGACCATCATTTAAACTAGAAATGTATCCTTTTTATTTTAACACTAATATTTTGCAAAAAGTCAATAGTATCTCTATCAGTTCAATCAATATGTAGAAACACTTCCATCTTCTAGATATGTGGCCAGCTTTTATCACTACATTTCACTATTTCATAGCATACTCATATAGACCCGTTCACGTTGTGCTGTTTGAAGTGGCAAGGTAGAAAACACAATTTACTCCTGATACACTGGTTTTCTATGAGCACTTCACCCCAGCCATGAATCATTTTCCAAAGTTAAATGTGTTGCATAACATACATTTTAAAGATAAGATGGTAAATGACATTCTTATCACCGTATTTCTATTCTAAAGGTTGATATTTAGAGTTAATATATGTCTATATAAAGTGGGCTTTTCCTCATACTCCATCTTTTCCCAGCAGTCAGCTTCACACTGTCAGATTTTTGCCTCATTCAATAGGGTACACACAAATAGACTCAACAAGGGAAACATCCATTTGCAAAGGAAGAATTGCTGTTACCATACAAAAGAGTCAGTCACCAGATACTTTATTTTTACTTCAGCTGCTCGTCTATACTAAAAGCAACAGTGTCTCCAGCATATGTTTCAAAAACACTTTTAATAACAAGATCCTTTCTGTTGGCTGTCTTCCATTTCTACGCTTGCTCAAAGCAATTACTTTCAAGAGCATTCAATAAAGGTAGGTTTTGATCAATTGAAAGAAGTATTCTGACCTCTTGGCCACCTCATCCAAGAGTCTACTGGGACCAAGTATATTATTACTTTTATCTCTTTCATTTTTCCTGTGAATAATGCTGTCTGTTGTTAATAAAAGTAGGAAGTATGGACAGAATTTACAGCTATAGTCTGTCATGGCCAGAAAAATCTCAGTGTAACACGTGTATCATCTAATAGCATGCCATACTCTCCCAGATCCTGAAAGCTATCTGACTCAGTTAATCCTGGGTTATATGCATAGCTCTTCAATTACATCATCAGAAGAAATGATAACATGTATTTCTCAGGCAGTGATGTGGAAAGGGAGAGATATACATGAGCTCAACCAACAGAAGCAATGAGGAAGCCGAGGCTCTAACGCATTGCACAGTGTTCTGCATGGAATGATATTAGCTAGTAGAAACAGGTCAACATAAGAATTTATGCCACTGCACGGTTTATTACATAACTAGAAGTCTCTGAAGAAACAACTTTGTGTTTCGTCAGATAGTTTCAGAAACAATGTGCAGTTTTATGGACTCAATTAAATAATAATAATTATTCCTTATTTATTCTCACTCTACGTTCCACTACAGTCCTCCTAGGACTCACCTCTGGAAAACTTTTCAGGACCATCTCTATTCCCTTTGTTTCTATTTCATTTTAATGGGTAGAGCTTGTTACCTTAGACAACCTTGTTTATCATCTACCCAAGACTTTCTTGGGTTTTCTCTTGTATATGTGCAAATTATAAAGGTAATCAAAACTACAGAAACAATCATCAATTTAATTCCTGTGAGCTCTTATATATACCAACTGGATTAAGTCGTCCTATGAGTTTCATTATTGTCTCTATATTATGGTACTTTTTTTTTAAATTGCAAGACGCTTTTTGCTAAAATGATTAAATCTTACCATGTAAATACTATTTTAACTTATTAGGTACAATACCAAAAATAAACACATACAGACAAGGATCTATTCTCTACTGTATTAGCATTACCAAAATATTATATACTAGAGGCTTAGTGCACAAAATTTGTGCACAGGTAGGGTTCTTAGGCTTGGCCAGCAATCAGGGCTGATCTGTGGGACAACCAGCGGGGCGATCGGTGGCCCCCCGCTGGCACCTGCCTTGGCTGGCCTGGTATTGCCTGCTCACCAGCCCCACCCCCTGCTGCCGCCCCTGGTTGCCTCCCTCTGTGGGGTGACCAGTGGGGCGATCAGGGGGGCCCTGCTTGTATCTGCCTTGACTGGCTTGGGGCCTGCTGGCTGGAGGCAGCTCCTGTATTGAGCGTCTGCCTCCTGGTGGTCAGTGCGTGTCATAGTGACCGGTAGTTCCGCTGGTCATTCTGCCATTTGGTCAATTTGCATATTAGGTTTTTATTATATAGGATTATTATCATCTTGCCCATTTCTAGTTTCTCCTTAATCTTTTATTCACAACCAAATCCTTACACTGTGGCTTTTGGAACTGCTGCTCTGTATCCAGGAAATACAGTAATATTATATTGTAAGCTATTTGAACAGATCCTTTACTCTATTACCTTAACAGACATTTAGCTCTTTTCAAGGAAGTCCCTTTCTGTGAAACTCTCTTACTTCCTCTCTCACACACCTCAGGATTGCAATGTGGGTTTGGTGTCCTACTTGCTCACTATTGCCATGTCATAGGCATCATTTCTTTATCAAGTTATGACAAAACTTTCAAAATCTATGTCATCCTATTCACCTACTCAAATCTCTCTGGTATTACCTCTTGCTCATGAAAGACTTAGAGGCATGGCTTGTCATGTTTGTTCATTCTAGGCTCAACCACGCTTGTAACTGAGTTTCTATCTCTATGGATGACCAATCTGAAAAACAAAATCCTAGCATTTGGGTAACTCCAAGTTATTCATGTGTCCCCCATTTCACACTTTGGAAAATTGTTTTTGCATAAACTAGGATAATATCATTTATTATTTTAATGGAGACACTTTGTGAGTAAAAATTGGCAATGACAATTATTATAGCAAGAAAACAGGCATAAATGAGTGCTTTCCTGGAAACCTGTGATATATGGTCACTCTCTCATGAACTGATCCTTCTCCAACTATGATTGATGTAACATCTTCTCTATTTGTAAACAACCTCTTGGCCTCATTAACCACATAGTATCCAAGTAATATCTCAAAAAACATGTCACTTGAGTTATAAAAAATAACAACATTTTATAGGTATACAAAGCTTATTGGGGTTATGTAGAAATTTTTAATTTTTAAACATATATGTAAATGGGTATTGCCAGCATAGATGCCACTGTGTGGACTAACAAGCTTCCTATCATTTCATTGTCTGCTTGTTACTTTATAACACTTTTAAAGTGCTTATTGGGTCATCACAAAACCAAACTTCAGATGACCAATGATGAATTATGACAATCCAAAAGCAGGATAAAATCTTATTTCAAGTATTATTGATCAATAAACCAAGTTAGTTGTTCTTATTAACCTGCTGGGTCTGCCTGATAGTGTACTAAGCATAATCCCTAGAAGTAGTTGCTACAGTTCTCATAACTCTGCTAAGCAATCATGTTCTGTTCCTGAAGGATTAATTTGGCCCCAAAGTAGAGAAAGACTATGCTGACCTGGCTGCTTTTCTATCAACCCCTCCCCTCCCCCCTGGAAAACTCCTGTTGTCATGTAGAAGAATAATGAACAGCAAAGATGCCTCCAGAAATAAGGATCAAATGAACCAACAAAATAGAGGCTTTCCTGGTCTCACTTTTCAAAGTAGGTGATTTCTATATCAAAAATGTTAATAGCATTTCTCACACAGCCACAGCTTCATACTGATCTCTGATTAGTAGGAAAAAACAAACAAACACATACCATAGAAGGCAGATCATTTTGTAATGAAGAAGGAGCTGAATTTCTTTGTGAAGGCTTTGAAGAGCCCAGAGAAATTCACCCCACCCATCTGGAGTACAACTACACCTGTAGAGAAGAAATTGTTGATTGTCAATGTCATGCCAAGGTCAATGACATACCTAGAGGGGGTGATATGGTTTTACCTTTCTTTGGATGGTTAAGAGCATAAGATGTATACTTTTGTGTATAGATAGATGAAGAGGGAGCTTAAGTCCAGGAATGAGAAATTGATATGAAGATTACTTTATCTGTTGACTTTGTAATGCTTCTAAGTGTAGTGAGAATGGCCAAACCACCCAACTCCTGTGTTCTCTGGAGAACTTGCTGGCTGGCTGAAGCAGCAAGAATTCTGCTGATGCTATGGTGTGGACAAAGCAAACTGTATGGAATGGACTTGAGGGGCTACTTGAATTGACAGCCCTTTGGGAGGAACTTGAGCACTATGGATAAGGTGGGAATAGGCACTTCTTGGTGCTGCATCGCCAGACACTGCCACTTGCAGTACTAAATGTAATGAATAAGTTAATTATGCAAGAATCTGGACGATAAATTCTTTCTTGCCTCCTGGTTCCTGTATATCACCTCTAAAGCAAATAGATGTTTCTGCCTCTCTACCATCAAAACTCAGCTAATGGCCAAGAGTTGGAGCATTGCAAACTCTTAAATGGCAAACTCTTAAATGGCATATGGCAGTTGTTCTCTTTTTGAAATAATTTATTCTGATCGACTTTATATTTCATAACATAGTATGGAAACAAGATAAATTCTAGCTGTGCATAGAGGGAGAAACAATGTTAAATAATAACATTATACATTTAATAATTATTTTAAATTACTGTAAAATAACTCATTTATGTACTAACAATTATTTAATTTACAAAAGAGATAAAAATAATTAGTACTCAAAAGACACAGAACCAGAACAGCACATTTGATGAGAATATCTTTCTCTATCACTTGCATGATCCTGGATCGTGATGACTACAATTTTGCCTGAGTAAATATTGTCAATGAAATTTCTTTTTTCTTTAGTAATCAACTTTATTATTTCTATCATATTGATGCTCCGATTTTAATATTAGCCATAGTGCTGACATTGTCACTGGTAACTTTTTTATTCATTAATAAAAGAAACCTGTTGTTTCAAATTTGAATACTAATAGAGACATTGTTTGCATAGTCATAGTGAAGGACTGATTAGATTAATCAAAATTCTCTGATTAGGAGGATCCTTCCCAGTGTCAATCTTTGATAATTACTTAAAAACCAACACAGTACATGATATTTTAAGTGAAAATACTGTGGCCTATGCTTTCTCAGCTGCTTCGCTTCTTATCCTATATAATAAAAGCCTAATATGCTAAGTGTCCGGTCGTCCAGTCGGCCATTCAACCAATCAAAGCATAATATGCTAATGATATGCTAAAGCTACTCAAACGCTTGTTATGATGTGCAGTGACCACCAGGGGGTAGATAGTCGACCGGTCGACCAGTCGCTATGATGTGCACTGACCACCAGGGGGCAGATGCTCTGAATGGTAGGTTAGCTTACTGCTGGGGTCCAGCTGATTGGGACTGAGCAAGATGGGCCAGACTCACCCTGGAGTCCTCCCATGTCCCTCCCTGGCCCCGATCATGCACTGGTGGGGTCCCTCGTCCTGGCCTGCACCCTCCTGCAATCCGGGACCCCTCAGGTGATGTTGGAGAGCTGGTTTCAGCCTGATTTCAGCTGTGACACGCATTGACCACCAGGGGGCAGAAGCTCAACACAGGAGCTGCCCCCCGGTGGCCAGTGAACTCCCATAGGGGAGCACCACTCAGCCAGAAGCCGGGCTCATGGCTGGCAAGCACAGCAGTGGTGGCGGGAGCACCTCCTGTCTCCACAGCAGCACTAAGGATGCCTCCCCACGGGGAGCGGTCCTAAGCTGTCAGTCGGACATCCCCCAAGGATTACTGGATGTGAGAGGGCGCGGGCCAGACTGAGGGTCCCTCCCTCCCCCCAGGTGCATGAATTTCGTGTGCTGGTCCTCTAGTGAGTATACAACTATACTTGCTGCTTTAGAGTTTATGAAAATATTCTGGATGGTTTATGCCTACGAACAATGAATCAGTAGTATCTGCTATAATTCTCAACTACCTATTTTTATAATCAATGCAATGTTACCATCTAGTAAGTAGATGGACTCAAAAAATACTTGTTATTTCTTTTATTTTTAAGGGAAAATGAGAAACATTCAAAAACCTTGGAAATTTTAACTGCATTGACATCAGCAAAGAACACTTTATGTGGTGAGGCATAATTATTTGTTTCAGAGTTTAGTGAAGATAATTTTCAAAGTGTGAAAATTAATATTTTAGTTAAACATTTGCTTATTTTTAGAATTCTGATAGAACGAGTGGATAGTATGTAATGTTTTTTACTTAAAAAACTCTTTTGAATGCACTAATTCTCCTACACCTCCATTATTCCCAATGTCCTTTTGCAGACAGAAGGAAGCTAGGTAGTCAGGCATTAGGACAATGGGGCAGGGAAATAGAACTGGATGGAGTTACTAAGACACCCAACTGGGCGGGAAGGAAGGATGTGTGTAGGAGACATGAGCTTTAAAATACATGAATGTTACTAAGACAGGCAGCTTGCAGATAACCAATCACAAGGATGTTGCTAAGGAAAAAATTTTTGAAAAGACCAATCAGGAACTAACAAGCATACACACACACACACACACACACACACACACACACACACACACACACACTTTCTCCTGGCCCTCCACAGGACACAATGGATTCCTGACCTTCCTGTGGCAGGGAGCACACCCCCAGCACCTACATGGCTTATGGCCATGTAGGCCTCCACACATGGACTAATAGATTTTAATCCGCATGGATGCTTTCAATAAACTTCGGTTCCACTTGTCGGTTTTGTCTGCAACTTCAATCCTAGATTTTGCGAGATGACAAGCTTGGACTTAACACCCTATATTTTGGTTTCACTTATTTCAATGAGAAAGTAAAAGCTTTCAAACTGAATCTTGCTGTTCATCATTACACATTAAATAATACATTGTAATGATAATCCTCCCTTTCTATTTTTACAAATGACAAAGCTCCTCAACTATCATGGTCTTTTTTTGCTGCTATGTAAGCACAGCCCATTCATCAAATTGATTTCTGGTCATTCTATCCTATACACTTTGCAGGAAAGTCACTCCAGCATTTATACCCCTCACTAACTCATATCACCAATGACGCATTTCATTGGGGAATTCCCATCAGCATATGAACATGCTCCAGGAATTCCCAAACAAATAGCAATCAAACACCCCCTGCTGCCCAGCCCAAACCCACACATGCTTAGCTACCACTTCATTTCTGTCTTCACTATTTTTACAGGGAAGAAAAATGCTCTTTTCACTTCCTTACTTTTCTTGGATTCTGAAGCCCTTTGAATTATGTTTGCCCCCAACCCCCAAAAAATAATGCATAGAAACTGTTTTTGTTTGAGCTCTATATTGACAAGAGCATTAGTTTCTTCTCTGGAATCATTTACATAACCTCTCTTACTGGAATTTGATTTCTGTTTTGAAACTCTACTATTGGCATCTATGATAACTCCTGAATGGAATTGCTAATTTAATCACTTAAGTCATCTTACCTTCTGGGAATCCTATAGCATATGATATTGATATAAGAAGGATCATACCTCGAGATTAGAGTGTGACATAGTCTTTGATTCTCATAAAGGTGATATTACAATATGATCAGCAGACTACATATTTATCAGCAGTTATATTTCTGGTCACGGTTATTCATCAAAGTAGGCAAAGAGTAGATTAAATTGAAATGATAGCCTCTATCAGTCTCAGAGAGGTTTATTTCAAATTTTATTTCTAGAGGTTGATATACATAAAAAATGTATTAACAACATATGTAAATTACCACCAGATTTGATTTGTATTCTCAGGATTCTATAAAACACTCAAAAATTAATTAGCTAAAAAGAAACAATAAACCATAGTACAGAGTATGTAACCCAAAATAAATTTGATATATGCTTATTGAAATGCATTTCCCAAAAATTATTTTCCCAGAAAATATATTAAAACAGAGATTAATTATAAAAAGTAACAATAATTTTGAAGAAAGACAATGGAAGAAAGTATTTAAATTATCAGAGTTAGAAAGATAAATGATACAAAGGTACATCTGCACCTTCTAATTAATAATTTATTTATTAGAAATGACCTGAAAAAATTAATTAGTTTGTTTTAGGTAGAAAACACAGAAATGCTTGGAACTTGTTACAGTGTAGCAAGTAACAAGCATAAAGGCTCCCTTCTGACAGCTGTTTCTCAAATTCCTATTTTGACTTGAAAATCAGAAGAAATACTTGTGTTTAAATAATTTTATGTTTAAACCACACTTACAATTTCAAAGTCACATTTATAATTTTAATCACATTTTTATATAGGGTTTATTTTATCATGTTTTTCACATTTCATTCATTTTACAAATACTTCCTGACATTGACAAAAGAACAAAAATGACAGAATTGCTTTGTTGCTTTGCAATGAAATACACTTCTGCATCATTTAGAATGCAATCAATTGTAACCTTCCCCCCCCCCTTTTTGTGCAACTTTTTAAATGCCTATACATACTATAATACCTACGTACTTTTTTTCATAGAAAATCAGAAAAGTTATAAAGCAAAGAACCTTTCCAAAGGTAAGGCCGTGGAAGCAGTCCTGAAACATTGATGGAAATACCAGTATTACCTAGTACTTGCGGAATAAACCCCCACCCCAGTTTCCTCACCCATCAGATAGGAAAGCTCTGAGGCAGCTGCTATGCAGTTGGCCAGTGGTTTCCAGTTATAGTTAGGCCCGCTTATTGATGCGATCTATACTGATCTATACAGACTTTCTTCTATTCAGTGTTCACTCCTATTGCCCCAACATTGTTTCCAGGAATTGCCTCTTGAATGAATTCCTTACACTCAGATTCTCCTTCTGCTTAGAACATAGAAAGCTGCAATAGGACATGCTCCTACCCTAAAACAGGAAAGCCAGCAGACTCCTAACCCTCAAGTCCTTCAGAGAGCTGAGGTTGTAAGGGTACCAGGGGAACCAGAGTGGCAAACCTCTCCAAGGGGAGACAAAAGTATTATAAAAAGAAGCAATCATCTTACAAGTGTAATTTAAAACAATTGAAATTTAAAGAATTCTTAAGTGCCAAATGTGGAATAGTGTCACAGTTCCGAGTTCCTTAGATCTAGAGACAAAGGGCATTCACGCACTCACTTGCAAGGTCTTTCCACTTCTATCATGAGATAGATTAAGGGCGGGGCAGAGAGCTGAGGTGATATCCTCAGAGGTGATACCCTTAAAGCCCTGTCTTCGACAGTGGCCCAAGTCCTGACCATTGGCTTCACAAATTAATTAATGATGCTACCATTTATGTGGCAAAACATGCTCCAAACAGGCACATTTTTATAGAAAAAAAAATGTATACCATTATTATCAGTTTCCATTGAGTTATATATATTTCATACCAAAAAGTTATTTTTTAATAATCTATTTGTAATCCATGATTTAAAAAAAATTGTTTTAAAGTGCATATTTAAGATCATTGCCCATCCTGGTTGGAAATATGTAATATTAATTAATTAATTTTATTTTCCTTTGGGAAAAGAAATTTAGAACATAGAAGCCTAGTTTTATCACGAAATTTAGAAAATCATTTGTTATAAGGAAAATGCAGTTGAACTTATAAAATACACATTATTTGTAATGCCATTATATGAAATACCATAGAAATATCAAAAAGTAGAATAAAATCATATGGTTCATATGAAATCTCAACTCTGCCCTATGGTAGCAAT
Source organism: Myotis lucifugus (assembly GCF_000147115.1). Classification (NCBI taxonomy): domain Eukaryota; kingdom Metazoa; phylum Chordata; class Mammalia; order Chiroptera; family Vespertilionidae; genus Myotis; species Myotis lucifugus. The sequence goes on along the minus strand of NW_005871417.1, from coordinate 283,445 downwards.
GAGAGCCTCATTTTTGCACTGTTACAATTCACTTGGCATCTATCCACTGATCTCCTTAACTTTTCTTGTTTTGTTGGAACAAATTGTTTTTTAGACATTTTTAAATATATCAAGAATAAATTATTTCAAAAATATTGTTTTTAAAGAGTGACAACTGGATATAAGTTCATGAAGGTTAAAGTTCAACATGGTAGTAACGATGATAAAAACTGATTTTTTTAATATATTTTTTAAATAACACAAGAATAATGCTTAGCGTTTCTGTTCTTCAGACAAAACTATAAGGGACTTGGAAAATCTTAATTGTGATTGGGAAAAAGAATATGGAGAGTTAAAATCTGGGCAGGAGCTTACTATTTTAAGTTCAGAACAGCCCGGCTGGTATGGCTTAGTGATTGAACATCAACCCATGAATCAGGAGGTCACCATTCAATTACAGGTCAGGGCACATGCCCAGGTTGCTAGCTCAATAACCCAGTAGGGAGTATGCAGGAGGCAGCCAAGTGATGATTCTTATTATTGATGTTTCTATCTCTCTCCCTCTCCCTCTCTGTCTATAATAAATAAATATTTAAAAATTCACAACAGATATCTGTAAGGTTTATATTTAATAAAGAACATTTAAAAAGTCTCACACAATCCTCACATACTTTTAGGCACACTAAGCATCAAGATACATACCTACCTTTGATAATCCCTTAGAAAATGCATTTGTGAAATAACATTATGTCTCCTAAAGGACCTGTAGTCCCTGGACTGATACATTAGTTTTACATCTATCTTTCACGCCCTCCCTCATGATCTAAACCATATAAGCTCTGCTTGAAAAAAAAAAAAGTCAATACCTACTAATTGCTTCCTGAGTAGGTTTTGGTTTTATTTCTGTGGAAGGTATAATTTAGCAAACAGATTTAGCAAGCAGCAGATAAAACAATTAGTACAAAGATCTTTTGTGAAAGAAGTGGCTGGCAGTACACCCAGAGTGAAGGCTGAATTTGTAATTTAGAAAACAGATTTAGCAAGTGGCAGATAGAACAATTAGTCTAAAAATCTTTTGTGTGTGTGTATGTGTGTGTGTGAGAGAGAGAGAGAGATGAGAGAGAGAGAGAGAGAGAAGTAGTTCACAGAATAGAAAGAGAGAAGACACATTTGCATAAAAATGATATGTCAATTTTACTGAAAAGAAAATAATTTTCCATCTCTACCTCTTAACATTTTGTTTTCCTTATGATTTTGTTTTTTCTCAGATATTACAAATGGCCAAGGCACTAATATATTTCAAAAATCATGACATAAGCAATATTGTCTCATGTAGTAGAACCACTAAATTTTTATGACTAAAATCACCGTGAATATCTATTGGATTGTGGAAGGAAATTAACCTTTTTTTTTCTCCAATGAGCCTCTGCTTTCTTGGTCATAGCTTGAACTTCACAAATAGAATCACATATTAGTCAATTAGAAAATCTGGAAATCCAAACCAATATGGACTTATAGTAAAGTAACTCTCTAGAATATTATTCATTTTTAGGGTTCTAATTAGAAGCAAAAAAAAGCACTAACATAGTAAAAATGGACCAAAGAATGGATTCACAGTAAACTTGACTGGGTTGCATTAGCTTCACATCTCTTCCCTTGACTTAGGAAAGGATAGTAGTAGTGTGAATGCTGGATCCTGAGGGATAGAGTTTTGTGCCCCTCTTAGATCGCACTGCTATCGAGGGACCTCTGTCAAAAACCAATAAGTAGTATGTATCACATCTTCTTTACCTAATTATCTATCAAAGAACCCACCACTGTTAGCAGGGACATCTCTTGACATTTATAGTTATGGAGGCCACGGATATTAAGCTGTATTAAGAAACTCACTGATTTTAGAAATACAAGGTCAAACACTCAGGTGTAAAACCGCTTTGTTTAATTTGGGTGTGTCCATTGCTGGTAACCAACCACTCTTGTTTTAATCATAGTATTTAAACATGAAGCCCTCATGGGTGATGCTGCAACTCTTTATTCTAAGCTTACTCCAGCTCACAGATAATAAAAAAGAGCTCATAGACCCATATTTATAAAATAAATACTGCACACATAAACTTACAAATAATTTTCACATATGTAACCCTACAAATAAAAGCTGCTTAATTTATGTCATTTAAAAAATTTCTATACAAAAACATTTTTTTTCTTGTACATTCGTATTCGTTTTCCAAGTTCCATTTGTTACCTATGCTCACTCAAGCATTTTGCTTTATGTTGCTCAATATTGCTGTTTTATATGCTGGTTTATGGATATAATTCTTCTTTCTTCTAAAATCCAAAGGAAAGGGGGTTCTCAAAGGAGGGTTTTTGCAAATTATTTCTCTGCAGGACTTTGCAGGCATTATAGTCTGTATTGCAACTGCTCAACTTGGTCTCTGTAGTGTGAAAGGCATCTTAGACAATAGGTAAACAAATGGGCATGATCGAGTTCCAATAAAACTTTATTTACAAAAACAGGTTGTAATGGAATAAATAATTGTATCTAAAGTGTAAATTTATGATGTGTATGGGAATCTTATATATCATATAAAACTACATTTATTTATTTATTTTATTTAAAATTATGTTTTATTGATTTTTTTTAGAGAGAGAGAAAAGGAGAGGGAGAGAGAGAGAGAGAGAGAGAGATTTCTGTAATGTAACTTTGCCTATTTTTCAGGATATTCTCTAAAAGTTCCTTTAAGTTGTAAATATAATTTCTTTTAAATACTGTGCATTGCTATCAAGAATTAAGACTAAAGCTATCAATATTTTGTAATAATTTCAATATTTTAGAATTTTGATTATTTCACCTATATTAAGAAATATAGGTGAAATAACCCCTTTCATACTTCTGCTTAATTCCCTAGTCAGTGATACATTTATCTTTTTCCACATTCTGGGATATACTTTTGCCCTTTAACGCATCCTATTACCAGCTTTCTCAGAGATATGAGGAGTGGATGAATGAAAAGCCTAAATGCCAAAAAAACTGTAAGGGCATAAGCCTTTCCTATCTAATTCTGTAACTGCTAGCCTCATGTGCCCTTTCCAAATAGCTCTAAAACTCAACCTGGTTTATATATCTTTTTATTATCAACATTTTGCCTGCTTTTGACATCATCTCCATCTCAGTGCTCTGATTTCTGTTTATTAAGCATATTTTGCAATATCTTGTACATTCTGATGAAACTCATTTTAGATTTAAACTTGGGGCTGTATGTAAAACTGCTATTGTTTTAAACACTTAATATTTCTATGACTATGTGTTCCTGATGTAATGTTATTTCGATAAGTGATACTTTCTTCTTATGCCTACTATCTATGTACATTACTTTTGACCCCTCTTTAACTTCTAAAGATGATTCATTCAGGAAGATATGTAGTTATTTTTTTTACTTTGTCTTTTATTTTAAAACACTGTGTTGTAACTATATGTCAGTGACATCATTTTTAGAATGTTATTTATTTACTAGAGGCCCAGTGCATGAAATTTGTTCACAGGTGTGGTCCCTAGGCTTGGCCGGAGATCAGGGTCAATCGAGGCCTTCTGGCTGCCGGCCGGGGCCTGCCAGACAGGGGGATGGACTGCAGGGAGTTGGCTGGCCTCAGGAGGTTGGCTGTGGGAGCGCACTGACCACCAGGGGGCAGCCCCTGCATTGAGCAACTGGTTTTTCCAGTCATTCTGGCATTCTGGTCGCTTAGGCTTTTATATATATAGATGTTACTTAATGTCACTGGAAAATAAAAACAGACAGAAGTTAAAATTTCAGTACCAATATGCTTCATATAATCTTTTTTTTAAAATATATTTTATTGATTTTTTACAGAGAAGAAGGGAGAGAGATAGAGAGTTAGACACATCGATGAGAGAGAAACATCGATCAGCTGCCTCCTGCACATCTCCTACTGGGGATGTGCCCGCAACCCAGGTACATGCCCTTGACCGGAATCGAACCTGGGACCTTTCAGTCCGCAGGCCGACACTCTGTCCACTGAGCCAAACCGGTTTCGGCTGCCTCATATAATCTTAAGCCACTGGATATTAGATTTGCAAAGAATTTTTGACATGTGACATTTTTGAATTTAGCATTAACTATGGCTATGCTGAGAAGTAACAACTTTGCCCAGCTGACATGGCTCAGTGGTTGAGCATCAATCTATGAACCAGAAGGTCATGGTTCAATTCCTGGTTAGGGCACATGCCCGGGTTTTGGGCTCAATCCCCAGTGTGGAGCGTGCAGGAGGCAGCTGATCAATGATTCTCTCTCATCATTAATGTTTCTATCTCTCTCTCCCTCTCCCTTCCTCTCTGAAGTAACCACTTTGATAATATGTAGGTCGTAGTGTGAAAATTAATGATGCAATCAATATTTCCTGAGTAAGCATGTCAGATTTTTAAGTAAATGTGTATTTATGAGAAGAATTTGATGTAGAAGAACAAATTCGGCAGCTGCTTTTTAATCATATGTAGAAATTATGATTCTCATCTGTTACATTTAATAGCACAATGCATTTGAAAGAATGTACCACTTAGTATCCATGCTACTGAGCATTTTTTGCACAATAAGCATCACTAAAATAACTCATATTTTATGTTTTTTAAAACAAATTGGATCCCCTTCCCCCTCCAACTGAGCTTATTTCATTGCCTAACACATGGCACTAGCAAATAACATTAAGCTTGGCTTGAGAAATATTTTACCTTTGTTTTCTTAGCTCTGCAAGTTATCCATTCATGTCTCTATAAGGTGGGTGGAAAGCTTGCCACACCTAGGATTAATAATGCCTTCTTTCTTCAAATACTTCAGTGAGAGAACAGAATCTCTGTTACTAAAGGAAACAGCAAATCTTACTACATTGACTGTTAAAACAGTTTTGGAATTGATGACACTCTTGACAATAACACCATCCATTCATACATGTGTACTTATGGTATTAATATATTTTATTTTAAAACTTTAATTAACCCTCAGAATTTCAGGATAAATTGTCATCCTTATTCACAATCTGCGTCCAAATAACTCATATATTAAAATGTTAAGTTAGCCCGGCCAACGTGGCTTAGTGGTTGAGTGTTGACCTATGAACCAGGAGGTCATGGTTCAATTCCTGGTCAGGGCACATGCCTGGGTTGCTGGCTTGATTCCCAATAGGGGGCGTGCAGGAGGCAGCTGATCAATGATTCTCTGTCATCATTGATGTTTCTATCTCTCCCTCCCCTTCTCCCTTCCTTTTTGATATCAATAAAAATATATAAAAAATAAAATAAAATGTTAAGTTATATTAGGAATATATCTACAAGGAAGAATAAATGGATATTGGAAATTAAACTTATTAGGGATTTTACAACTATTTAAACATAGTAAACAAATTTTTATTCTAATATTCCAAATTTTAAAAACATATTATCATGTGGCATAAAGAAGTACTTGGCATTTCCTGTAAATAAAAAATAAGCAAAAATGATGTTCAAAACAACCACTTTAGGGCTATGAAAATCAACAAAAGGTATTCACTAAATTACTGAACTTCGGGTAAGAATAATGGGAGTCTGTCATGTTATTGCCTGGAATAGCTCCTATTTCCTCCTAGCTCTATAATATGGTGGCTTCACCACAGCATGCTGGTCATGAAAACCAAGGGATTCTTTAAATTAGGGATGGCATTAGATTAGAACAGAGTGGATAACACCTTACATCCATAGGAATTAGTAGTTATAGTAGCAACTTCATTGTAAATAATGGGAAACGAGAGACTCAAAGAGCCTAAAATTATGGTCCTGGTTGGGACAAGCAATAGCCAACTAGCAGGTTATTTACCAGAAAGATCCAGAAAATTTGACAAGCAAAAGAAGGTTTGCTAAGTTTAACAGACATCTCTGGCTGACTGAAAGAACTTTATGTAGACACAGGAGAGCCTGGAGGGGCCGTTATCAACACATCTAACACATCCCTAGTGTCCAGTGACTAGGGACACATGCAGAGAGAATGTGAGACAGTGATGTGCAAAGAAAAAGCCAGGGAAGACTTGAAAATGACCTGAAATTTGAAACTATTTTGCAGCTCAAAGATAGATCAGCACTAGCCAGTTTTGCTCAATGAATAGAGCATCAGTCTCTGCAGACTGAAGGGTCCCGGGTTCAATTCCAGTCAAGGGCACATGCCTGGGTTGCGGACTCCATCCCTAGTTGGGGGCATGCAGGAGGCAGCCAATCGATGATTCTCTCTCATCATTGAGGTTTCTACCTCTCTCTCCTTCTCCCGTCCTCTCTGAAATCAATAAAAAAATATATTTTTAAAAGGATAGATCATTAGCAAAGTATGAAAGTCTTAACCAGCTCAAAGTTTTTGAAAACAACTTGTGAATAATCATTGACCAGCAATGGAATGACTTCTATAAAACTGCAATCATCATCATCATCATCATCATCATCAGTGATATCAGGAGAGACACAGAATGGGTGAGACAGTTTATAGATACAATCTGAATTGTTCCAATATATGTCTTAAAAGACCAGTTTTTAACAATCACCATCACCTCTACATTTTCAAGAGCCTGCTACCTAAAACTCTTCAGAAAAGAGTCCCACACCTAAGATCATAAAAAACCAGGAAGGTACAGGAGACAGACTAAACAGAAAAAATGACTCTGTCAAAGTGCTTATTCAAAGCCCTTTCAATGCTAGAATTATTATTTGCACAGTAATTAATTAAATCAAAATAACCTTCAAATAGACATTTAAAATTTTTAAAGGAGCTGTGCTAATATTCTTTTTCTCGTCAATTTTGATACCTATCAGGAAGCATGGCAATTTAAGGCCATTCAGCACAACACTTTTGTACAAAAGGTACACATAAATAGCCTAGAAAAGCCCCAGATTGGCAATTAAAAAAAAAAGCTCTTGTGAGAAAGAATACTGATAGAGGAGATACAATTCACCCATCCTTGGAAACTGACTTGGTCAGAGACCAAAAAAATTACTGAATAAAATCAAAGTTTTCATGGTTTATGAACCAGGGCAAATTGAATGAATCAAACACAAAACTCCAGGAGCTACTCCTTTTGAATAAAGCAGTAGGCAATCTTCAGTTAGTCAGTTACCCTAATTAATACAGTCTATTAATTAAATCAAGACCCTAATAAAATGACTTTTATAATGAAAGAAAATGGTTGACAGGAAATAAAACGTGGATGTGAATGTTTCTTTAAAAGCTTATAAAAATCAAAAGAGCAATATTTTCAAAGGAACTTTGTAAAATATAATTTATGGGAATAATTGAATTGAATAGACATGTTAAGAAAATATTTAATTGCTCTTGACCTACTTTAGCAATTGAGACTTTCTTACTGTTCTTCCTGTGAGATTTTTCCACATTGTAGTTTCTTTTTTCTGAAATGAAATGGTTGAAATAAGTTTAACTTTACGTTTTTTATTTGAAATTTAAAAAATCTTCATAATGCTATAGTTTGTACCATCTATCTATACACATACACACAAAAATACATCTATCTATACACACACACACACACACATATATATATATATATATATATATATATATATACACACACACACACACACACACACACATATATATATATATATATATATATATATATATATATATATATATGATTTTAAAATTCCATTTATTGAAGTCTTTCCTTCCTTTGGTAAAGTCAAGTTCTCAGCAGTTAACACAATTTCATAATAAAAATAAGGTCTGCTAAAGAATATTTTAATGTCCTTAAGATAAGTAAATTTCAGTTTCTGCTATGTTCATTATAATGGGTAAATTTTTCTGATAATTCTATAGTAGAAACAAGAGCAAACAAAACATACTTTAACCAGGCATATTTAAATAATTTAGACCAATTCATTTGATGTAACTTTTGTTGGATGCCATTTATTTTGTTAACTCAAATTAGTATTATACTTTCTTCCTGTGAGTGATAATTCCCCTGCATAACAGTTATGCATTGTACATAGTGGATCATATTTCAGGTGCACTGACAGAGCTTGTGGGACAGAAGAATGTGTTAGGTCACTTTTGGAGGTTTATATATTACTAGTAAACCTGTCGTGTGAGTGAGAGTTTGTTCTTACGCATCTGTGTGAAATTTTCTTACAACCACTTTGACAAAGGAAGTCCTTATTTTCTAAACACAGACAACTCATCTTGATTTTGTGTTTGCTTTTTTTATTCCTTATGACATAAAATATATTCAATAAATGTGTGACAATATTATATTTGAATTATATTGTTGAACTGCTTCATCAGTTTTATCCATGAGATATGAGAGAAGATATGAAACACATATATACACAAAGTAGATGCATTGCTTGATGAGTTTGATAAAACAATAGATATGTAGATAGATTGATCAGTGGAAAGATGGCTGACAGAAATATGGGTGAGAGAGAATGAGAGAGAAAGAGAGATTGACAACCTGGCGTTTTCAAGCACAGCTTTGTAAAAGCAGAGATTGTTTCAGTTAGAGCTGACTCTTTGCACATATTGTTTTATTAAATATTTTCCTAAGCTAATTTTGTTATCCAAATTAAAAAACAACTAATAATAGCAAAATAAGAAATCAATATAGCAAGGTATATAAATATCTTTAAAAATAATGATTATAGGATGGGTCTAAAATTTTGTACTAACCTATGTGAAGTGACTCCATTGTTAATTAAAACTCACAATAGTGACTACTAAAACTAGAAAACAAGGTATTGCAGAAAAATGTTGAGGGAATGGTTATACATCTTGAGGCATTTCTAATTTTGCTGGCATGCTTTCTTTCTACATTAATCCAAAACTACACATATCCCTGAAAACACAGCTCAAGGAGGCATTTCATTTTGAAGAATGAGAGCAAAACCATGTAGTTTTGATCAATAAAACTGGGTTGGAAAAGAAGGGAGTATTTGAAGAAAAGGATTAATCTTAGAGGTGGTGCACATTGGGATAAATTGTATTTTTCATTATGTTCTCAAGTTAAATAAG
>NW_005871417.1:255767-274316 GCF_000147115.1 Myotis lucifugus | reverse complement strand
TTGAAAAATTAACTTTTTTTCAGAGATAAATGGATAAGCATATTTAAATATGGGTTTTCTGTCAGTGAGAAAAGGCTTAGAAAAAACAAAGAAATGTAGGGTTAAAATTACTGTTCAAAAATAGTATATGAAAATGCCACTGACATTATTAGAAATTTCTTGGCAAATATTTCTGTAGGAGGAGCCTCCAACTACATGGCCTTCTCTTTCCCCATGGAGGACTTCATCCAGGAACATTTCTCTCTTCTTGCAGTGCCTCTTAGTCGTGGGGGTGAATAAAATCTATTGTTTCACATTTCTAGATTGGATGGAAATTTTGTTAAAAGCAAGAAGCATTAGTGTATCACTCATGTTCTTATTTCATGATCCTTCCCTCTTTATCACTAAATCTGGGTAAATTCCCAGGTGAGGTATCCCTTTGCCTGGAATGGTATTGGGAACAGTGATGGACAGTGACAATTTGCAAACACTTTGGCCACAAATCTACTTTGGCCAAATTTACTTTTTATGTACCAAAGCTGATAGTTTAATTCCATATGACTATGTCTAGATCTTATTTCTCAGGTTGGTATAGACTTGGGTGGTATAAAAGGCACATTATTTCTAATTGTGTTTATAAAGTATATTAAAAAACATCATACAGAGTTAATTGTTAGATATGAAAATACAGTACCTGAGGTCTAAAGTAAGAAGAGTAGAGCACAGATTTATTGTCATAAAAATTGGAATGCAATAAAAACAAATTAGAATAATTAGAGGTTATGTAAAATTGAATTTGTAAAGAAAGAGCTTGAAACCAGTTTTTATAGAATATATAGAATATGTAAACAAAACTGAAATAAGCAATAATATCATGAAAATATATTAGCAACCTATTATAAGATCAATAAGTAATAATGATAAGATTATTTTGAAAGTAAGCATTCATTGTTCACTAGTTAAAACAAAAATTTGGTAAAATGAAAAAAATTACAAAATCACATAGAAAAGTAGCTGCATATTATTGTAAAAAAGCAAACAAATACAAACAATCCTATATAATAAATCCTATATAATAAAGAGGTAATATGCAAATTGACCCTCACACCATTACACTGTCACAAGATGGCGGCATGCACACTGGGGGTGGGGCAGTGGAGCAGGGCCAGTGGCCACTCTGCACAGCTTCCACCGGGGTTCCTGTGGCCCTGCTGGGGCGTGGAGGTCCCAGTGTCTGATACACGCGACTTCTGCCGGGGTTTACGCATCTCCGCGTGCGCGCTGCAAAAGCAGGGCCCAGCAGTGGCTTCACATGGCCTGGAGGTGGGGCATCGGGGTGGCACTCCAGGACTCGGGGCTATCCCACGGCATGCTGGCCATGCGGGGCGGGACTCCGGGACTCAGGGTGGTCCCATGCGGGGGGGAGGGATGCTGGGTCTTGTGCGATTTCACGCAACAGATCACGAGTACTAACATAAATGAAAACACGAAGCAATTTAGGCAACATTGGCACATTTGAATCAAGGAAAAACATAGAGAAGTAAAAACCAGGGTAATAAAACTCAAATTAATCTAGAATTTCATTGTTGCAAGAATAAACTTCAGAAACTTAGTGCAACATTTCTAAATGTTAAGGTCATAGGTTTTGCTCCAATGCTATAATATTAACATTAAAATTGTTTCTTGTATCACCTCAGATAATCTCAGATATACACTGTGTCAGAAAATCTAAGAAATACTAAGGTTAAGCTCCTCTAAGGGAAAGCCTGAGACAGAAATTCTTTTAAAGATGGCTCTTGAGATAGTGCCTTCAGAAAGGGAGTAGAGAAGCCTGACAGGGAAGGCCAGACAACTAAACAAGGATGAGACCTCAACTGCAGGCAAGCCTTAGCCTGGCTTCCTGTGGCCTTTTATACCCTGTGCCAGTTAGAGAGACACTGGATGCATGCTCTCCCGGGAGCGAAGCCTCCTGGGTGAGACACTTCTTCTTCTTCTTTTTTAAAAATATATTTTATTGATTTTTTTTACAGAGAGGAAGGGAGAGGATAGAGAGTTAGAAACATCAATGAGAGAGAAACATCGATCAGCTGCCTCTTGCACACCCACTACTGGGGATGTGCCTGCAACCAAGGTACATGCTCCTGACCAGAATCAAACCTGGGACCCTTCAGTCTGCAGGCCGACGCTCTATCCACTGAACCAAACCGGCTAGGGTGAGACACCAGTTCTTACCCCAGAACCCTACTCTGATGGACACAACTGGCAGCCATTAGCAGTCAACAATCAAAGCAGCCAGAAAGGGGTGCAGCAGCTCACTGAAGGGGCTTTGTATGGGTCCCAAGCATCCCTACAGGCCTCCCTTACAATGCTCAGATTAACGTGTTGATCAGTGTCACAATTGTTCACAATTTCTGTGGAAAGTAATGAAAGGAACATTAGTGTAACTAACTAGAACCTTTGTTACTTCAGTTGGTCCTGAGGCTATAACTGAAATAGATCATGACCTCCATGCACGTAACACTTCTGTTGAGATCACTGCTGAACTGCTGGATGGTGGCTTCCCTACTGGAGAAAACTGACCCGGTCTAAAGCACAATCATGTAAGGTCTTGTCTGTAGGTGAAATATTTGCAGTTAAATGTGTCAGACAGAGAACTGGGTGTGCCATCCCTGTTGGAAGGCTACCAATAAATTATGAAAATATTAAAATATAAAGTAACTTGAAATAAGTTCAAAAAAATTATTATTAAAACGTATTATAGATTTAAATACCTGCCTAAAGGACAAAATATATAATGTTAAAATAATAATTTTTAAACTTTGAAAACTCCATATTTATATAATAGAATCCTGGAAAGAGTTTGGAAAGGAAGAAGGAAAAAATATTTTTTATTGCTTGCCTTTTATTGGGCTGCAAATTGGGAGAGACTAAAGTTGTCAGGGATGTAGCTTGGCATTGCAGGATACAGAATAATTTAACTATGCTTGTTTGTTTATTAATTGAATATAAATAGTGATTGATTTCTAACTAAGACATAAGAATTGTAAAACACCATATATATGCATATATATATATAAAATTCATTTCACAAAAGAAAATAATTTTTTAAATAAGCAGAAAATGATGAAAGAAATAAAATATTCTAAACTGTCAAAAAGATCCAACCCTCACATGTGTAAAGCTCAAAATCAAGGTATTTTAAATACATAAATGTATGTTTATTTACATAAAGTGACTAAACAAAGTGAAAAATAAGTGAAGGGGTATGGAAAGTTCCTTCACACAGAACCAAAAATAAGGCGTAGATGACATTAATGACATCAAAGGAATCAGAATACAAAGTATAAGGCAGGAACTATAGCAAAGAAGGTATAATTATACCAATAAATACTTCAGAAGTGATTAAAGCTACATTATCAATTTGAAACATTAGTAAGTATATATAATGTGTAAAAACAAAGCTGATTTGAAAGTGCAAGAAAAATAAAAGAAAAAATAAATCAAGAATTCAAAGTATTGCATCTTTTCTTATGGCTGAGTAGTATTCCATTGTGTATATGTAGCACATTTGTGACAACATGAGTGGATCTTGAGAATAACATGCTAAGCAAAATAAATCAGACAGAAAACTCAAGAACCATATGATTTCACTCACCTATACTAATAAAAGTCTAGGTGACCATCGTGCCCTCATGTCATCACAAAATGGCCACCCCTATGTCATCACAAGATGGCTGCCACAAGATGGCCACCCCACGTCATCACAAGATGGCCACCACAAAATGGCCAGCAGGGGAGACCAGTTGGGGGCAATTGGGCCAGCAGAGGAGGGCAGTTGTGGGGGGACCATGCCGACAGGCGAAGGCAGTTGGAGGCGATTGGGCTGGCAGGGGAGAGCAGTTGGGGGCAATTGGGCTGGCAGGGGATCAATTAGGCATCAATTAGGCCAGCAGGGGAGCGGTTAGGGGGTGATCAGGCCGGCAGGCAGAAGCGGTTAGGAGCCAGCAGTCCTGGAATTTGAGAGGGATGTCCGACTGCCCCCGAGGGGTCCCAGATTGGAGAGGGTGCAGGCCAGGCTGAGGACACCCCCTAGTGCATGAATTTTGTGCACCAGTCCTCTAGTCTCTCTCTCTCTCTCTCTCTCTCTCTCTCTCTCTCTCTCTATATATATATATATATATATAAAAGGCTAATATGCTAAGTGTCCCTCCACCTGTCTGGTCGCTATGACGTGCACTGACCACCAAGGGGGCAGACACTCAACACAGGAGCTACTGAGCTGCAGAACCTGAAACCAGAGAGGAGGGAGCCTGATTCCTCGAGGGGCCACACGAGTCTACCTTCGGCCATGGGTTAGGTTGTTGCTGGGGCACTGTTGGCCCTGAATCTGGGTTACTGCACACTTGCATTTGCATTCCACACCCTGTACGACATCAACTTTGCAGAGTGCCCTCTCACACTCTGGGACCTCTCGAGGGATGCCATAGAGAGGTTTCAGCCCGATCCCCGCTGGCCAGGCCGAGGGGCCCCATTTGCCAGAGGGACCCCACTCATTCTGCAGACACCCATTGAGCCATGGTTGCACCCCAGCTGCAGCCGGCAGGGGAGGTATTGCGGGAGATTGGCTCCAGGGCATGTCCGGCCCGTCTTGCCCAGTCCTGCCCTGCCGACCACCTTCTAATTAATTTCCTTTCAATGTGCATGAATCTGTGCACAGGGTCACTAGTGTGGGAAATAACGATGAAAGCAACAGATGAACAAACAAACAAAAACCCTCACAGAAACAGACAAAAGTATTGTGGTTACCAGAGGGAAGGGGATTGAGGGAGAGTAGTAAAGAGAGTCAAATATATGGTGTCAAAATATTATTTGACTTTGGGTTATGGACACACAGTGCAATATACAGATGATATAAAACTGTATACTTGAAGCCTATGTAATTTTATTAACCAACTGGAGGCCCAGCGTGTGAAATCGCGTAAGACCCAGACCCACTGCACTGCAAGACCTATCAGTGTACCTCCTGGTGACCGGTCGTTTGGTAGTTATGGTGTTATGGCATTACAGCCACTGGCCTTTTGTAATATAGATGTCATCAATGTATTGTCTTGACTATAAAGCATGTCCATATTTTTAAAAACCTTAGATAGGCATCATTACACTAGTATGTAATTTTGTCTAAAAGCTATAGTAAATCAATGATGTCTTACAATTAATGTCCTAGTATTGATAAATAACATATTTAAGTACATTTAGATTCTTTGGGAAACTGATTTGGCTGCTAAGATGGGGCATACTATATGTGGCTGAAATAAAATGGAAGCGTTTTCTTTTCTCATATAATATTCTGAGCATAAAACATCTAGTGCTGATAGGATGTTGCCATGATATTGGCCAACTGGATTCATTCTATTTGGCTGTTCTACTTAAAATGGAGTTTCCCTTTTTAATAAGATGGCTTTTCTTGTTCATAAGTCATCTCATATTAACTCTAAATCCAGTGGGAAGTGAATGGCTAATGGGGAATATATTTATATATAAGCAAAGCCCTAAGAATAAATTTTATTTAAAAAATTAGAACATATTTTTTTAAATACTGACTTGAGGAGCATGCAGAAAATTTTCATATTAAAGTGGAGCAGTTTCAAAAATATTTATCCATTTTTCAATTTTTTAAATCTACCTGGCGGTCATTTGTATGTCTTTTTTGGGGTGGGGGGATGTCTATTTAAGTCTTTATCCCATTTTTTTTAAATCAGAGTATTTATTAGTCTTTAGAAATGTTTAGAGATCCTTATATATTCTGGATATTATCTCCTCATCAGATACATATTTGCAAATATTCATTCCCTTTTCACTCTGGATTCTTTTCCTTGCTGTGCAGAAGCTTTATAGTGTGATGTAGTCCCTCTATCTATTTTTGCTTTCATTGCCTGTGTTTTTGGTGTCAGATACATGAAATTTCTAAATCACTGATTAGGAAAATGCAAATCAAAACCATAACGTAATATCACCTCACACCTGTGAAGATGGTTTTTATCAGAAAAACAAAGGAGCAAGTTTTGTCAAGAGTTTACACTATTGGGTGGCATACAGGAGGGGCTTCTATGAAAATCAATATGAATTTTCCTTTAAAAATTAAAAATAAGTCTACCATATGATCTAGCAATACCTCTACTGAATATTCATCCAAAAGAATCGCAATCAGGGTCTCCAAGAGATATTAGCACTCCCAAGTTCATAGTAGCACTATTCACTGAAAGCAAAATGTGGAAACAGTCTAAATGTTTATTGACACATGAACAAATAAAGAAAATGTACATATATTGGAATATTCAGCCTTTAAAAAGGAGGTAACACTGCCATATGCAACAACATAGATAAACCTAGAGGAAATTATGCTGAGTGAAATGAGCCAGTCACAGAAAGAAAAATATTGCATGATCCACTTATATGATGTATCTAAACTAAATCGTTTTTTATAATAACAGGGTAGAATGCTGGTTTCCAAGACTTTGGGGAAGGGAACAGAATTACTAATAAACAGGCATAAAGTTTCAGTTAAGTAAAATGAGTAAGCTCTAGAGATCTAGTGTACAGTAGTGTACCTACAGTCAGCAACATTGCTTGTACAGTTAAACATTTGATTAGAGGGTAGATCTCATGCTAAGTATTCTTACCAAAATAAAATAACATTTTCAAAAAAGCTTCTACTCAACAAAATAGAAATGTGATACTCTGAATGAATTCTTATAACCGCTCATAAGCTTCCATTTTCTAGATGTGTGAAAAAGTAATGTTGCTCTAAATGGTAATGCAATTATTCTCACTAAAAATAACCCCTCTGAAATAACTATTGGTTCATATCCCTCATCTTATAATTGGAGGCCAAGTGTAAATATGAAATGAGAATGTTGTCAAATTTTAGAGAGGTAAAGTTCTCCATATGCATCCCGAAATGTTCACTGGTTTCTGGAGCAGTAGACCCTACTCAAACACGCCATACTTCTGCCATGAAATCTGTCAATTCATGGGCAGTGAAGCAGTGAGACCAATAATGACTTGAAGTGATTTTGTTGTCACCACATTATTTTGAGAGCTGTTTGCATATGGGACCTGTTGCCACAGAGTTGTGAACCTGAATCAAGACTGTTAGTTTTGTTTTTTGTTTTTCATTAATGTTTTGCCTTTTGTTCTCTGCTGGGTTCAACTAAATTCCTGGGGACTTGCTATCATTCCAGCTTTGGGGTGAGGGTGATTGGGTTACTTCACTCCTTTATCTCCTGTGAGGTCTTTGTTGCACATAGTTTTGAAACTAACTGTCTAAGAACTCAATGATATGTCAAGGAAAATAAAGTGGAAAATGCTTGCAACCCCCAATACTTGCTATTAATTTATTTATGGTCAGAAACCAGCCTCACATTTTTGTATATAAACACAAACATTTTCTAATATTACAACAGTGAATTTTTTTTAGGTTGACTATTTAATATACATTTAAAAATCCATATATGGTAGTGAAAATGAACATGTACATAGCACCTACTATGTGCCAGCGCATTTTATATTTACTTTGTAAATAATAATTTAATGGTTATTTCTATGTTACTAAAATCACTTATTTTTAAGCAAAAGTGTCTGCTCACAGAATTTAATTAATTAATCAATTAATCAATTTATCTTTATTGTTGAAAGTATTACAGATGTCCCCTTTTTTCCCATTACTCCACCCTGCTCCTTTCTCCTCCTCAGGCCTTCCTGGAACTACTGTCTATCCATGGATTATTCATATAAGTTCATTGCTTAATCTCTTCCTGCTTCCCACTCCTGTTCCTCAGAATTTAAGTAAATCCCAAGGATCATATAATTATTAAACACTAGAGGCCCGATGCACAAAATTTGTGCAAGAGTAGGCCTTCCTTCCTCCAGCTGCTGGCACTGGTTTCCCTCTGGCACCTTGGACCCGGGCTGGTTTCCCTCAGGCCCCCTGCAGGCACCCAGGACCCGGGCTTTGCTCTGGCCACTGCCAGGCACCTGGGACCTGGGCTTCCATATGGCCCTGGCTTTGTCTGGAATGACGTCCGGAATAACGTCCGGAATGACATCTGGTCTAATTAGCATGTTACCCTTTTATTATTATAGATGTCTTAATATCTCCTTTCTCTATTATTGTATCTTTTAATTTTTTATATAATAGTATTTATCTCTTACTTTTGTGTGTCACAAGACTTTGCATACTCAGACTTAATTTGAACCAAACCCTAAGTTACTCCAAACCACATGCTTTTTTTTCTATTCTCTCTGTTTCTCTCATTGTTGTAAGAAAGAACAGTCCTTATTAAGAAAGCAGACAATCCTGTAAGTTTCTGTACTTTGATTTTAAAATGTCCCACTTTTTCTTGATCACTTTGTTTAAATGTTTAAATAATGTCTTCTTTAACAAATGTTTATAAAATGCCAATCATGTTTATTTACCGATTTTAAACTATGCAGTCATCAATAATTGCTAAAATAACAATTACATTTTTGAAATATATTATCCACATAAACCTCTCTGAACCCTTTTTGTTAATAAGCAGGGGAACAAATAAAGTCCCACTTCAGCAGTGTATTTTAGAATTCAAAAGAAGAGGTGGGAAAAGTAGAAAAAAAGATTCCTCAGCTAATATCCATTTTTCTCAATATGAACAATGGTGGCTTAAAATGTTCTCTTTTTTAAGGCATAGCAGCTGCAACTGTATTGCTCTCCTTGAATTGAGTGTGCAGCTTTTGATGTGATATGATGCTCTATGTTATTTTTAAAAAATTATTGCTTATTTTCAAGCAGCAAAGATTCAGGCATGAAAACAAAGACGAAATTGTTGGTTTTCAGGTCAAACAAGCTGCTATTATGTCTATGAAATATACTTCAGAAGGAAAAATCAGAGTAAGAACCGCATCTGTTAAACTTGAGACAGGAGCAAAACAAGGCAAGGAGCGGCTCCCATAACCACCCCAGTCCTACCCCATCAAGCTCCTGGGTCACAGACAGAAGGTTTTGTACTGCAGGCAGGAAACTTCTTAGATAGATGTCAGCTAGAACCTTACAGATCCAGACAGAAAAACAGTCTTAGCAGGATTTTTTTTCCAGTATAGATTTTGAACAAAAAGGGGGGGAAATGAGTTCTATGAAGTCTGTTTCCTCAGGGCTACCAATCCCCCTTTGTCTCTGCTGGTACTTTTACAAATTATTCTAAGGCTGGATCTCCAATAGCTCCCCCTACCCTTGCTCCCCACGCTGGATTCTCCTTTTCTCCATGGAGGGCTGTCAGGATAAGTAACTGACTTCAACCTTCTCAAGTTTTAACTTGCAGGGATAAGGTCTTCATATCTTTCCCAGAACTGTTAAGCTAGGCATGTCCGAGCCCTAGTTAGCAAAGCATTCAGTTAATTTTTAGAGGCTGTCTGGAAAACAATTGACTACTCTTATTATGTGTAGGAAACTTTAATAAGCTCCTGCTGAGAGACCTATTTTTTTTTGTAAGAATCCCTATAGGGTTAGGCCAATTATAAGTTAGTTCTACTCAATAAAGAAGCACCGAAGTCTCATTTTTCTTGTGGCAAGATAGTTTTTAGTGAATTTCAAAAAATGTTTTTGAATGGTCTTAAAATGTATTCTATTTTTAAGATGTTTTTACACTATGAAAACACTGTATATACAGAAAAGATAACACTATTGGCATTTGAAAAAATAAAATGAAGTAAATAGAAGCATACTTTTTGTTTAGGCCAGTCTGATATTTCATAACAAGACAGCGATAGTCACATTTTTTCCTTATGTCATCATGTTTAGATATAATGAAACCCAGGGACGTTCAGTTAAGTACAATTAAATGACATCCATACAGTTAACCATATGGTCTCTAGAGTTCAAGTCTGGATTAAACTACTAATCCTACTCTGTCCTAGCTAGGTGATCTTACATTAATTAACATTAAAAAGTGATTAAGCCAGGCTGGCATGGCTCAGTAGTTGAGGTTCGATCTATGAATCAGGAGGTCATGGTTCAATTCCCAATCTGGACCCATGCTTGGGTGCAGGTTTGATCCCCAGTGTGGGGCATGCAGGAGGCAGCAGATCATTGATTCTCTTTCATCGTTGATTTTTCTCTCTCTCTCTTTCTCTCCCTTCCTCCCTGATATCAATAAAAATACATTTTTAAAAATTTGATTAAACTAAAAAATCAACTGTCTGTAAGATTTTAGATTCTTCATTATACAAGAAGACATTGACATCAAAGCTGTAGATTGTAAACAAGAATATTCATATTAAAACATTAAATATCAGAATATTAAATATCATTTAAAATATTCAGAAAGAAAAATGTATTTTTAAAAGAATATTATTGGCAGAGAGAAGTAAAGAGAGAGATACAAAAATGTGAAAAAAAAAATTAAACCCCATAACATTAAAAAATTAAATTTATTTTAAAGAGAAAAATTAAATAAATATAATTAAAGCAAACCATGAATTGGGAGTAAAACATAAAAACAAAAATGTTTATAATTGTGTAAATATAAAAGTAAACAAAACTGCATACAATTTACAGTACCGTGATATTGTTTTAAATAAGGAAAAAGTAAAAATGCACAAAATTACAGGGAGGAAAGAGAGGTAAATATAACCCAACAGATTAACTTATATAATTAAATATGTTACTTAGATTTTCTGAATTAAAAAGAAAATGTCTGAATATTTTCATGGAATCTACTTGTTTCTGGGAAAATATAACTCAAGAAAAATCCAAAGTTTTAGGGGGTGGGGAGGAAATGAACTCAGAGGTATAAAGAGGAAGAGAGATTATCCTCCCATAGCTGGCATAAGACAAAGATGACCACCTTACCTGATTATTTCCTACTAGAGGCCCAGCACATGAAATCGTGCACGGGTAGGGTCCCTAGGCCTAGCCTGTGATCAGGGCCATCTTTCGCCTGCTGGCTGCCACCCACCCAGTTCCCCATGGTTCCCTGTTCTCCATGCTGCAATCAGAGCCTGTGGGCTGGGGGGAGGGACCGAGAGGTGGTCAATGCACCTCATAGTGCCTGGTCAAGCAGTCATTCCGGTCATTATGGTCACTGGCCTTTTATTATATAGGATTGCTCTTAATTGTTAATCAATTTACGGAACAAAAGTAAAAAATAAAATAAGCTATTCAAATTGAAATTCAGAGAAAAATGATCATTTCCATATGAAATATCTGATATCTGAAATTCCCAGTACAAATATATAAAAACTAATGTCAATACCATGTGCATTAGTTATTATATACAGATCCTAATAAACATGCAGTATAATGGCATTTAATATCACTTGAAATGTCAAACAAAAATAACAATAAAGTATACATGAATAATCCTAAGAAAAGTGATCTGTTTGCAGAAATTTTAAAACTCTACTGAGAAATATTGAAGAAAATTTTAATAAAAATAATTATTCTTTACAAATGAGTTCATGTAAACATCCAGTGTTCTCTCTCTCCATTGACCTATAAATTCTGGCAATCCAATAAGTATGGAAAAAAATTATTGACAAAATGATCATAAAACAGAAAAATGGGGAAAATCAAGAAAATTTATGAAAAGCGTTAGAAGTATGTTACATTTTCAAATATTGTAATTAAAATAAAATAATAAAAAATAGACTTATTCACACACAAAAATAAGATGAATATGCAGAAAGGAGACCAAACACTAGAAAAATTTAAAATATATTAAAGTATCATTTCAAATGACTGGGTAATGTGCTGATTTTTCAGTAACTCGGATAGGAACTATTGGTCTATAAATTGGTGCCTGTACATGCAGGGCAAGGGAGACACTGAAGAAAGAGACAGGCCACTTTAGATGGGTAGGTAGCAGATTTAATAAGCAAGGAAACACATATGACATGTTTTGAATGACGTAAGACATATTATTACATATTCTTCTTTTTCTTCAGTTCCATATTTGCCTGTTAAATGATTAAAAGTATGTATAGAGGACTTAACAGGGTTCAGTCACATAATTAGTCCAGATGGCCTCCGTAACACCTTACATTCTCAAGGCTGAGTCCTTGAAAACAATTCCCACTCTGGGAACTGTAGACAGAATGTACATTTCGAGGACAGGAGGAGGGGTGAGGCACCTCCCACTGCCCAGGTCCAGCTGGACAGTCAACCAGCGGTCACGTCCTCTCCATGACCTCTTCCAAACAGAAACAAGCTGACTATTGGGGATGGAGGAGGGAATTTCCACCGCATACAGCAAAGTAAATGTACATGTGGTAAAATGAATTTTTAAACATCAAAACATGAATTTGGAGAGTATAGTACAATTTTAAAAGATGAGATTAGAGTTCTTTTAAAGCAATATATTACACTTAGGTGCCAAAGGAAAAAAATAAATATATTCAATAAATGTAAATATAAAGTTCTACACAGAACAAATACACACATTATTCACGTAGATAACCAAAGTTAAAAGGAATAATAAAAAAATAACAACCTAGAAACAAATATTCAAGGTGCACCTTACAACAGGGTTCTATTATTTTTAACACACTTTGAGAACTTATGCAAATAGATAAGAAAAACATAACTCAAAACTTTTTTTTATACTAAGCAACCTACAGGGTTGTTTTTCTCATATCTCAAAATTTTTGATGAGCATGTACGTTTGAACAACCTATAGAAGGTATCACAGAGGCTGCAAGTCATACGTCACTATCCATTCCCTTCTTGCTTTTTAGCTAAAGCGCAAAGTTGACTGGGTTATCTATTACATTTCCCAGCTTCTCTTAAATTTAGAGGTAGCCATGTAAATAGGAATCTAGAAAATAAATATTTGTAGGTTTTATGTGAAACACAGAAAAGTATCATCACAGGGAGAAACTTATTTCTAGTCTTTCTATTGGTCAGAATGCTGAGATGATGATGTGTTTGTTGGGGGATCTGTAGCTGATGTATTAAATTAAGACTATGTGGATTACGACCTGCTGCATGAGGAGGCACAAGCTGTACATATAGGTTGGCGGGTAGTTCTCTCAGCATCAGAGCTCCTACTTTGTGGAAGTGAAACCCCTGGGGTAGTTTTGATTGAAGGCGCAGTTTCCATACATTTACACCAAGGGGGTTGGGGGTTGGCAAATGAGCTGAGCGAAGGGCAGCCCTCTGTCCTCGGTCACTAGCAGGCAGGAGATCGCAGAGAATCAAGCTTCTATTGCTTTGAAGGTGTTTGGGGCAGAGGTCACTCACTTTTTGCAGGCTCAACTTTGGTAATTTTAAAAAGTGCCCCAGGAAAAGCAAAGCAGGGACCTGTGGTAGGAATCTTAAACTCGGGTTCTGAAGTAAATGTCCAGACTGGTTGTGAGCAGGGTTGCCATACTGTAAAACGCTCAGCAGCAACTCCAAATAGCTGTTTTCACATCACAGGGGAGTAGGCGCTGTCTTGTACCACATGGTAGGTGTTACAAGTTAGAGGTGTGAGGGCAAACTGGCAGACAGCTTCTAGAGACAGCATGTCTGGCCCAGACTGCTTATGTTTTACTAGTATAGGGGAGAAGAGCAAATTTCTATCTTATAGGAGCCACTATAAAAATGTTAACGGCACTCGGATCACAACTAAAAAATGTAATAATGCAAAGTAGTGACTTGAATTTAAAGGGACTCATATATACTATTAGTAGTATATTCTGGCTTAAATATTTGGTATCATATTTCTAGTTGTATCAAATGGGTGCAATATAGCATTACATTTTGACTTAATTTACATTTTTCTGGTTACTGAATGTGTTGAGCATCTGTTTACATGTTTGCTCACCATTTTTCTTTTTCTTTTGCCATATCTTTTTCCCTTGCTGTGCTTGTTTTTTTCCATATTGATTTATAGAAATTTCTACACATATTTTTATATATTCTAAGTACTAATGCTTTGGCAACTATGAAAATCTTTAGGTTTCTTTTTCACTTTCTTTTGACAGAAATAATTTTTAGCTTCAATATGGTTACATTTGTTATTCTCTTATTATATGGTTAGCAGAGTGTGTGTCTAGTTTAAGAAATTCTCTCGCATTCTAAAGAAGACTATATACTAGCATGTTCCCAGTTGATACTGATGCTCTAGATCAGGCACCAAACTTTGAAAATTAATAGTGCTACCATGAGGTTGGAAACCAATTTAATTTACTTTTCATAAGCATTACTAATTGTTTCAGCAGAGCCCATTATTCCCTCAGTGACCTGTAATACCAAATATGTCATAGGTAATAAGTGTACACATTTACCTTGATCAGTTTGTTTCTGTTCAAAGACACATTACTTTATTTGAATAACAGAATAGCAAGTAACCTAACATACACTTCAAGAGGGTTTTGGTTATTTTTGACTCTTAACTCTTTTGTATACATTTTCATCATCAATGTGCCAATTTCACCGAGAATAATACTATGGGATTTAATATAATTTAGTAACTGCACTAACTAATAAAATAATATGCTAAAATTTGGTGAAATTTTGCTATTTAGTTTCCTTATCCTTGCCCTTTACACAACATGCAGTTTGATTATGTCTTTCGATATTTTTTACAATTCTCTGAAGACAGGTCATAAACATCTTAAAAATTTTTAATTTGTCACCATTTTTCTATTTATAATTTATAAGTAGGCAGAAGCTATAGCCATGCCTCTTTTTATTAACTTTTAATTTTGAAATAAATATCTATTCAGAGGAAGATGTAAAAATAATTTAGAGCAGTACTGCATACACTTAATTCCTTCTAATGGTAACATCTTATGTAACTACAGTTTATCAAATTCAGGAAATAAGTCTTGCTACATTCACAGAATTTATTTGGATTTCACAAATTTACATACACTGGTCTTTGTGTGTTCATACTTAATGAATTTGTATCATATGTGCAGATTTGTATAACCACCACCACATTCAAAATAAAAATTGTTTCATCACAATTTTTTGTGCAACTTCTTAAGAGGAACATCTATCCCCCTCCCAATTCTGTCCCTAACACCTATCAACCACTCTTCTATTTTCTGCCTCTATAATTTTGTCATTTCAAGAATATTATATGAACAGAATCAGAGTGTACAAGCTTTTGAGGCTGATTTTTTTCACAGAGTAAAATTTCATGGAAATGCATCTATTTATTCATTCATATTTTATTTTATTTTATTGTTTTTTATTTTATTTTATTTTATTATTTTATTTTATTTCAGAGAGGAAAGGAGAGGGAGACAGAGATAGACATATCCATGATGAGAGACAATCATTGATTGACTGCCTCCTGCATGTCCCCTACTGGGGATAGTGCCCACAACCCAGGCATGTGCCCTGAATGGGAATCGAACCATGACTTCTTGGTTCATAGGTCAATGCTCAACCACTGAACTATGCTGGTCAGGCAGAAATGCATCTATTCTGATGTATCTATGGGGTTTATGAATGAATTTCATTTAGAGTTTTAATGGTTTTTTAAGCATTGCATTATCATTACATATATATCATGCTGACCTCATGCTAATATGAGTTTAGGACACCTAGCGGGTATAATGTGAAATGTGAACCAAGACAGGTCAGGTATATGAAATAAACCATAAACTGCCTTGAAGACCAGCTTTAAGTCACACATTTTTCAATTTGTAGGAAATATGGAACAAAGGATTCCTTTGTCATCTGGAAATGTCTTTGCATTAAATTCTCTATGGAGGGCTGCCCATCTGAAGCTGAATTATAGGTGTACTAGAAGCCCGGTACATGAATTCATGCACCAGTGGGGTCCCTCTGCCTGGCCTGCGGGATCAGCCAAAACTGGCTCTCCGACATCCCCTGAGGGGTCCCGGATTGTGAGAGGGTGCAGGCCAGGCCAAGGGACCCCACTGGTGCACAATCAGGACTGGGGAGAGATGTGGGAGGTTGGCCAGCTGGGGAGGGACCACGGGAAAGCTCCTGGGTGTGTCTGGCCCATCTAGCTCAGTCCTCATTAGCCAGACTCCAGCAGCAAGATAACCTACCAGTTGGAGCTTCTGCCCCCTGGTGGTCAGTGCACATCATATCAAGCAGTTGAGCAGCTTTAGCATATCATTAACATATTACGCTTTGATTGGTTGAACAGCCAACTGGTCGACCAGACACTTAGCATAGTAGGATTTAACTATATATGATTCTCTTTCCACATTTGCTTAGAGTTAAATTTCAATAATTTCTAATGAAATCAAGATAAATTTTAGTACTACTCTTTTGGGAACTTGACAGGTTCATAAATCAAGTAGGTTGCTAAAACTGCTAAGCAATGCCTTTCTGACTTTTAATTGATTCACTTTTTTTTTTTTTTGCTCCACAATAACCTTTCAGATCTTCTCTAGTATACTCAAAAGATATTCTGCTTCCCTTCTCCCTTTCATTTGGTTGACTACACTGTCTATTTTACTGTGAAGACTGATTTTATCTGACAGACTATTTCTTTTCATATTTTCTTCTCCTTTAAAATTTTCTGAATTCTCTCCAATTATTTTATATTTTCTTCCACATTTAAAGTGGGATTTTTTTCATCTCTACTCATCAAATACTCTTTTTCTACTGGCAGCCTATTCCTATGCTCTGTTTCAATATTCATGCATCATGAGACATTCAATTTGCAATTCATCTTTCTTTGGTGGACAAAAATTATTAATTTAAAGAAGATTTAATTGGCATAAATACTTTCATTCAAACTATATTATATTCTCTTTCTGGTCTTTCTCTCCAATTATTTCCTGAAACTTTAAGTTAGGTTTCTGTCTTTACTACTGTCTCAAAATGCTGTTTTGAAAATAACCAATGATCTTGAAATCACTCAATGAATAATCATTGTTGGTAAGCTCTCTATCCAATTTTAATTGTCAACTCTGAATAACATCTTTTTGATGATTTATTCATTGATTTACCTGTTTTTCAATCTAGGAGAAAAATCTCAAATTTTTACTTCCCAAACATAGTTTTGAGAATATGAGTCTTTTCTTGATTATCATGACAAATTAAAATTAAGTGGTGACAAGGAAGCCAAAGACAGTTGACTGTGCTAAAGTACATAAATATTTTAGTAATGCTCTCCTCTTTCTAGAGGTCTGCTCCTTTGCCTTGTTAATACTACCATGCAACTGTGTATTAGACCAATTGCAGATTGCATAGGCTTTAGAATTAGGTGGAATTGAGCACAAATTTATCTTGCATCATGTGTTAACTAGACAATCCATCCTATTTCTTTGAGTTACATCAACTTATAAAGTTGTTGTGAGGTGGAAACCAAATGTGAATGTATTAGTGACTTTCATAAGTTAATTTCTCAATCCTCCCATCTTTCATTGAATCTCTAATTGTCTATAATAATAAAAGCATAATATGCTAATTAGACCAGACAGACGAATGACCTTCTGGATGTCCTTCCGGATGAAGCTGCGGTGGCGGGGGCCGAGGCAGAGGTGGTTAAGGGTGATTGGGCAGGCAGGCAGGTGAGCGGTTAGGAACCAGCAGTCCCAGATTGCAAGAGGGTGCAGGCCGCGCTGAGGGACCCCCCCAACCACATGCATGAATTTCATGCACCGAGCCTCTAGTATGTATATAACTATCTGTATAACCCCACTTATAACAATGAGAATATCCTGAAAGCCTGGGAACTTCTGGATCATCATCTTTTTGTGCCCAAAATAGTTGGTTGCTTAATCAACTCATGCCTTTTTATTATATTATACTAGAGGCCCAGTGCACAAATTCATGCATGGGTGGGGTACCTAGGCCTGGCCAGCAATCAGGGCTGATCAGGGCCAGGCCAATCAGGATCTGCCAGTCAGAGGAAGAAACAGGGGGAAGGACCATAGGCCAATAAGGGCCTGCTGGCTGGGGAGAGGGAGAGGGCATGGGAGGTTGGTCGCTGTCCCTGAGGAGGGAGCCGGCCCTCGTTCCCCCTGGGAAAGGAACCACATCTGCCACCACTCAACTCTGGTTCCGCATCCCAGCCCAGGGCTCGAAGGCCCCGGTGGCATTGGGAAAGGAGGCGATGGTTGCCAGGCTGGGTGTGGAAGGAATAGACACAGAATGCTGATGCCGCCGGCTGGCCATGGGAAGTTAGCTGTGGGAGCACACTGACCACCAGGGGCCAGCTTCTTTATTGAGTGCCCCCTGGTGGCAGTGTGCATCATACCAAATGGTTGATCGGTCATTCCGGTCGTTCCAGTTGTTCGGGTCATAACAGTAGTTTAGGCTTTTATATATATACTAGAGGCCAGGTGCACAAAAATTTGTGCACTCGGGGGGGGGGGGTCCCCCAGCCCGGCCTGTGCCCTCTTGCAGTCTGGGACCCCTCGGGAGATAACGACCTGCTGGCTTAGGCCTGCTCCTGGGTGGCAGAGGGCAGGCCCAATCCCTAGGTGCAGCCCCTGGTCAGGCTCAGAGCAGGGCTGATTGGGGAGTGGGGCGCCGCCCCGTCATGCACAGAGCAGGGCGGATCGGGAGGTTGCGATGCCACCCTCAGTCACGCTCAGGGTGGGGCCGACTGGGGGGTTGGG
>NW_005871417.1:218495-255162 GCF_000147115.1 Myotis lucifugus | reverse complement strand
GTCACGAACAGAGCAGGCAGATAGGGAGGGTTTGGCCCCGCCCCCTGTCACACACAAGAGCGCAGGGCTCATCAGGGGTTGGGTCCTGCCCCCTGTCACGCTGATCCCGGTGCGGGGGAGCCTCGCTGCTCCACTGATCCCGGTGCCGGAAGGCATATTACCCTTTTACTATATAGAATAGAGGCCTGGTGCACGGGTGAGGGCTGGCTGGTTTGCCCTGAAGGGTGTCCTGGATCAGGGTGGGGGTCCCCACTGGGGTGCCTGGCCAGTCTGGGTGAGGGGCTGAGGGCTGTTTTCCAGAAGCGGGTGACTGAAGCTCCCAACCGCTCCTTTTTTTCTTTTTTTATTCTGGGCCAGCTTTAGCTCTGAGGCCTCGCTGCTGAAAACATTGATACAATGTTGCGGTCCGGCTGGCTGAAGCCTGGCTGAATGAAAGCCGGTTTCTGGGGTTTTGTTTAGCTTCTTATTTGCAACATAGTACATAGTTGCTTAGAGTTGCAGCTGAGAAGCTGGCAGCGGCAGGCGGGGAACGTTGGAGTTCTCCGTCACTGGAGCAAGCAAGCCTCCCTGCTCGCTTCAGTGCATAGCTGCCAGCCGCCATCTTGGCTGACAGTTAATTTGCATAAAGATATGCTGATTAGCCAATGGGAAGGTAGCGGTCGTACGCTAATTACCATGTTTCTCTTTTATTAGTGTAGATAGATTCTCAATTTCCTTCCTTACTTGATTGGAAATCTGTGAAAGTATGGTTATTTTTAATGCATTTTGATTTTAATAATAAAAACATTGATGGTAATTATATTGATTGAAAATTGAACCTCACAGCATATCAGAACACAGCTTCAAAGGAGTTTCTGCCTTCAAACAAAACAAAGCAAATATGATTAATTATGTCAAGTACCATATAATCTGAACAACATTACTTAGTATCTACTCATACACTAAGCCAAGGAATTGTGGAACATAGCAAAATAGACTTAACTTGATTGTATTCATAAAAATGGATAAAATTAAATCTTCAATTTCAAGGATCAGAATCAAGACCTTAATTCAGACATAAGGCAGAGTTAGAGAATTAATTTTGTTTAAGTAACTTTAATGAAAGCTTCCTGGGAGTCAATTCACTGAGGTGAATCCTTGCAAATAAGCAATACGTGTTTTTCTTTGTTGTCATTTTTAATATATTATATTTCAAGATGGTAGAAAACATTTTTCATATAAAGAGTAAGAGGAACATATTGGGTTTAAGGATAAAGAAATTTTCTCTAGGTGTAGCAAGTTAATGTGCTTTGTTTTGTTTTTAGATTTTCTACTTTATAAACACTAAATTTGTGGTACCTATATGTTGACCAAATGACTACTTTTTTTCTGTATAGTTTCTTCACCTATAGTAAGTTTGAATAAGTCCTTATGTAATCTACTAGAGGCCCAGTGCATGGATTTGTGAACATTGAAAGGAAATTAATTAGAAAGTGGCCTCAAGAAGGGAGCCAGCCTTGGCCCCCCTGGGAAGGGGGCTGTGTTCTCCACCACCCACCCCCAGATCCCCATCCCAGCGTGGGGCATGGCCCCAATCAGGCGATCGGGGCTTGCCAGCCAGGAGGAAGGACCACAGGAGGTTGGCCATCCAGGGGAGGTTGGCTGTTGGGAGTGCACTGACCACCAGGGGCCAGCTCCTGCACTGAGCATCTGCCTTCTGGTGATCAGTGCATGTCATGGTGACCAGTCATTCTGGTCATTCCAGTCATTCTAATCGCTTAGGCTTTTATATATATAGATGGCTCTGAATGAACACAAGGATTTTCATATTTTAATTTAATATGATGTTGGAAGCCAAGTGAAAAGGAATAAGGAGATGAATACAGAAATCATGAATGGGCCTTATAATTTGATATATGAATTGAGCTCTAGATTTAGAGATTGTTACATGTGAAAAGATACTTACAAAACTACTAGTGCCATCTCCTCATTTTCCAAGTCAGAAAACTGAGACCAGAAAAGTATTCCATAACTTATCAAATGCCATGCATTCAGTAAAAAAAATAAATAGAATTTGAAATGATGTCGCCTGGCTTACCCATGTTACTTCAACATACTACGACACAAAACAATGCTCCTAACCCATACCCAAGAAAGTACAATTTGTTTTGCTTTTGACAAAATGGTTGGAAGGAGCTGTGTTTTCAAATCTACGAATCAATACTCTTTTAGTGGGTTCATTTTTTCATCTCTTTACATTCGTTCTTAAACCTGATGAAGAATTTCACAGCACTATAAAAGTTTGATTATTATAAATCAATCAAACCATATAATTTCTCCTGAAATTACAGTCTTATAAAAGAATGTGTTACCCAAAGCTGGCCAATGAAATGTGAGGGAAAGTCTGCTATAGTGTGTTTGGGAGAAATATTTCTTGCTCTTAGGAAGTCTGGTCTGTGAAGATATGCAAGGGTGGGCAAAAGTAGATTTACAGTTGTTCACATAGAAAATAATATAATTATTAAAATATAATAATACAAAAATAAACTTCCGTATACTCACAATTGTAAACCTACTTTTGCCCACTCTGTATTTGTTATTCCTGCAGAAATCATGTAACTTTGAGGAAAACTAAATAACATATGAGTATGGTGGAAAAGAAATATTAATTTTGCTCCCTTAACCTGACTCATGGCTTTCACCACATTATGGGACATGGGTAAGAAAACACAAATTTTAACTCTTTGTGTTCTCTAAATTGCATGAAAATTTATAGTATCTACGGCTGTAATACTTGACTTTGAAATTTTCTTTTGGAAGTCTACTATAACTTTTTGTTTTGTTTTGTTAATTTCGGAGCTGTTATAATCTAATCCAAAAGGCTAGATTGTATCCAGTCTTCCAGTACAACATTCAGTAGCCACCCATTGAATTTAAATATCAGACATTTATTAAATAATGATCGACAGAATAGAAGGACATGGGGAGATTAAAGTTCAGCTAAACTGGTATCAGGGATAGTCAAATGTAAATGAGAATGATAATACATTTCCCCAGCACTCACATTAACACCTTTGCTTCCTCACCCACTTATATTTGTTTTTCACTTTCCACTGTGAATTAATAAGCATGTCCACCCATTTCCAAGTCAGCTTTTCCTTTTTTCCTCCTTTATCTCTATGAAGATACTAAAATTCTGTCAGTGTTTAGTATGAAAGGTACCAAAAAGTAAAGATTTGTGTTGTAATTTTTTTTTCTGTTGCTCACATTTAAATTATTATATTTGGATAAATAGGCCCCATGCTTTAGATGACAATGTTTACCTTCATAATCATATGTGCTTTAAAACCACTTGATAACAAGATACTTAAGTTTTAAAAGAAAGCAAAATAATAGGGTTATATTTACCATACTTTTAGAAATCAGAGCAAAAGTGTGTTGCACAGTTTCTATAGCGAAGCACTATAGGTGCAGTGAAACCTTTTCCACATCCTGTGTTTAACTCTTGTGTTCTCCAGTTTCAGACATACTGCATATCATTCTCTCTTTTCTTTTTGTTTAATTTTGAATGTGTGGAACTCACAGCTTGTCTCATCACAAAGCCAAATTAACAATCCTGAAAGAAGTTAGTACATAAAGCCATGAATAGGCATTTATTAAAAGAGGATAATAAGGCTTGCTCTCCAAAGCATCTCATCAAAATACTTGTTTCAAATTAGTATGTTTGTTTAGTAAAGTGATGTTTCCCGTCTATACTTATTTTTCCCCCTTAGGAATGACTTTCACTGTGTTCTATTGCAGAGTGAGTATACTGGTAGCATTCCATTCCAGCATCTTAAAATGCAAATAAATAAATAAATCAGTATGGTAAGGTAGAATTTATTAACAATTATAAATCAACATGACCCCAGAGAAGATTAAAGGTAGTGCTTTAAATCTGTAAATACATTTTTGGTATTTCTTTTTCTAAATTTTATAAAACCCTTCTGTCTTTCCAGTTACATTTTGAAAATCACTGTGAGGCACCCAGAGAGATGATACAATAAGAAATGAGACTTCAACTTGGTCACTTACAAGCTGTGTGACTAGAATTCAGTCACTTAAAATCCCAGGGTCCCAATTTTATGTTGGGAAAATAAAAGAATAATAACTTTTGAGTCTCCTTAAAACTCTTTAATTTTCTCATATTGCTTTTCTAATCATTAATGATTTCTAATAAAATATTTTGTAGCCACATATGTATATACTTACACAATGTGTATATATATATATATATATATATATATATATATATATATATATATGTCAGCTTATGGAAACTCCTATTTTATGAGAGCCTTGTTCTCAATAGCATTATAAATCATCCTACTAATTAAGATTTAAGATCCCTTTGCAGTTCTTTATTTTTTTCTCAATTACATCCCACTAAGGAAATACAGTCAGAGTACTGTGTCCAAATGGTACTTGACTTGATTTAATTTTTTTCTGTGGTCTATTGCCAATTTGAAAGCTATGTGCATCACCATCATTTTTGAATGCAATTTTATTATATTAATTTATATTTTGATTATGTAAAATATCTTTAATTTTCCTTTACCAATTTGAAGTGCAGTGTCATTAGTTAATAGTGTTGGGGAACAGCTAGTTTGCTTCCATTTTAGTGTTTTTCAGGTCCCGTAATTTCCATGACATGCTTCCTTCTTTGTCTTCAGGATCACATCTACAATGGATGACTTTTGCTTCCAAGGGGATGTCTTTTTGCCAAGACACTGTATCCCTCCAATATTGCTTCCTATTGCTCTGACTTTCAAAGTCCATTTCTTTAAATATACAGTGTACTGTTTCACTGGATTACAAACTTCTCAGCATTGTTCACTCATGGTGGGATGTTCTATATCTGGAGAGATTTTCGTCTGTCTGATCACCATTCAGTTCTTTCTGTAATCATTTCTATAGATTCATTTATTCACTGAGCATATTTTCTGCCAAGCATGCTTCTAGGAATTGGGAATGCTGAAGTGAATAAAATAGATGAAAATATCTTCCCTTAGGGGAGGTTACATTACATTTTGGATATTAACAGGTATAAATGTATACAAAAAATCTGTAACTAATTAAAGCATTCTCCCTTCTCCCAAAAATAGAATGGTTGAGGGATTTTTGTTTTGTTTGCTTATTGTCTTTGAATGCTTTAAAAGCATTACGTTTTCTGTCCTATGTAGTGAAAACAGACAGAACACAGGTAAAATAGTATTTGTCTAAAATATATTTTAGATTAATAAATATTCCATTTTTATTATAACATTATTATTCTAAGGCATAGCTCTTATGCAGAAATAGCTAAGTTCGATAGTCTAGCTTTACACATTGAATATGTTCTTAGAAAATCATTGTATTATTTATGCTCCCATTTTATATATTATATGAAATTTATAAGAATGATAACTTGTAAAATCAGTAATGTCAGATATTTTTAAATAAAAATATATGATTTTTTGAGAAAAGTGTTAATTACCTTTCAAGATCCTTTTAGTAGTGTCTCTAAACTCATTTTACCCTTAAGATATAAGAATTAGAAATTTGCTGAGTCTCAAGAAATATGCTCTGTTTATCTGGGGAGACACAAGTAGAATAAATAGAACTGTGTAATGAACAATTTCAGAATTTATTCAGTCACCAAGTAGTAAGAGCATCTGGAGTGAGTGACTGCTCCACTCCACCTTCAGAGGCAATGCCACCCAGAAAGGGCACCTGAGTTTGTGCTCCTTCATCTGTCCACATAAAGGCAAGATTGTCTCTCATCTTCACTGGATGCGCTTCACAAGGGCGCTAGAATAATTTCTCCAAACACTCTTTGGGCATGTCACCATTCTGTTGACATACCATGTATTTCTATGACATGTACAACGTTCTTCCTTCCTAATGTCCATTCTTGCTTCTCACTCAGTCCTGTGAAAACTTTCCCTCTTCCCAGACAGTGATGTTCATATGCCCTTAGATCCCACCCTAGAGCTTTGATAGTCCTTCTAATCACCATGGATCCGGACTTAATTCCTAAGCTTTCTTCAAATTCTCGCTCAAGGGACAAATCTATCATTTTTCACATTGAGATATCATTGACGTTTAACTTTGTGTATGTTTGTGTACAATGTGTTGATTTGATACATTTATATATTGCAATATGATTACCACCATAGCTTTAGCTAACACTACCATCACCTCACATAATTATCATGTCTTTTGGGGTGAGAACATTTAAGATCTAGTCTTTTAGCAACTTTGAACTTTTTAACAAAATGTTGTTGACTACAATCACTATGCTGTGCTTTAGATCTCAGGATTTATTCATCTTCTAAAGGGAAATGTGTACCCTTTGACATAAGTTTTCTGAAAAAAATGTAACAATATTTCAATGATTTTATTTGTTGCTTTTATCTCTGGTACTTGACACTTTATGATTTCACATAAATAGTAGATAAAGAAAGTATAGTTGAACTGAGCTATAGATTTTGCAATTAAAACAATCAGTTTACTCCTGAGCTATCTGATGAGTCAAGCCCTGGGGGTTGCAGGAGGAGAAGCAAATATCACATCTTTCAGGACATGTGTGGTCAGAGAACTGCCCCTTTTTGGCCTTAAATAAATGCATTTAGCAGAGCCACTGCTCAATAAGAAGGTCAGTTGGCCCCAGCTATCATTTTGCATTAAGGACATTATGCTCATTTCCTAAGAGTTATATTTCTCATTCCATAAAAGAAAATCAATAATATCAATGAATAAAGTCTTTATTATAATAAGTAAAATTGTAAACCAAATGGTTTACATACTGCAGTATTCGCTGTGCTAATATTTGCATGTACTATCCTTGGCAATACATTCTGTGTATATCCAAAGAGTACTTATTTTTAATCTTTCAAAAAGAAATTGTGAAATATAAGCAGCTGCAATCTAATAAGAATTAGCCCTTTAGGTAATACAATTCTTTCTCAACATTGGGTCTATCTTATCTGTCATAAGGATTCATCATCGCCAGCTGGTGTGGCTCTGTGGTTGAGCATCAACCTATGAACCAAGAGGTCACCAGTTCAATTCCTGGTCAGGACACATGCCGGGGGTTGCAGGCTCAAGTCCCAGTAGGGAGAGTGTAGGAAGTAGCCCATCATGTCTCTCTCTCATGGATGTTTCTAGCTCTCTATCCCCCTCCCTTCCTCTCTTTCTAAAAATCAATAAAAACATACAAAAAAGAAAAAAAAAAGATTCGTGGAATTTATCCTTTTTATTTTCCTTAGATAAATAACAAATAATTACAATATTTTTCCATCCAAAAAGTCAGTGATTTTTTGTTTGTTTGTTTGGATTGTTTTTCAAGATGTCATTTTGAGACATCATCTCATCACATTGCCTGGTGTCACTGAATAAGTTAACAGTGTGATATCTTTTTCTAACCAAACTCTGGCTCCCTGCTGAATGATATATTTCTGTGTTTATTTTAGAAAGCTTACATGAGGTCTTCTATATTATCTGGGAACTGTTAGTTTGTTATTTATTTAAATTATTCTAAAGTATGCTTTCCTGTATCTTGTCATTTACTTGTTTTAAATTATTGACATGTGTGGATTGAATCGAATCTTTTGCTGCTCAAAATAAAATAAAAATAATTCACCTACTACAAACCCTGAAGGTAATTAGAATAATTAATTAAATAAATGAGTAGAGGTATCTATTTCACATTTGATATTATGTAACTGATTTTATCACTCAATTTTCAATAAGATATAAGTATAAACTTATACCTGGATTCAGACGAATCCTCTTCTTTCAAGGTTCAGATACCTAATTAGGCATCCATTCAATTATACTTATAATATAATGGCAATTTATATATATTTACTCTTGAAATAGATGAAAATGTATGTTTGAAATGTATTCCTCTATAGAAGAAACAAAGTAAGAGAACCGTGGCTCAAAGTATTTAAATTACTTCTCCATGTTTGATACAGGAAGTAGCAGGGCAGAGTTTTAGAAATAAAAAGCACAAGGTTCTCCTGTATTTTTACCAAAAACAAATAGCAAAATGATAAATTTAAATCCAATTATATTTTAATATTATTAAATCTATTTGTTATAAACATTGTAGTGAAATGACAAGTTGAAAAACTGGAAAACAAAACCACACCAAGTCCCAGCTGATGTACAGAATAAAATGGCTTGTACATCACCATTTCTACTGGAAGTCATATTTAAATAGCACTTCAGATCTTTGGAAAATAGTACGAATATTTCTCCTCATCATTCTGCTACATTTTTTAAACTCTTCCATTCATTTTTTTTTAAATCTTCACCCAAGGATAGTTTTCCCTTGATTTTCAGAGAGAGTGAAGGGTGGAGGGGAGAAAGAAACACCGATGTGTGTCCATATCAACTGGTTGCCTCCCGCATACACCTGACCTCAGGAGGGTTAACGAAGCTGCAACCCTTTGGTGCACAGTCCGAGGCTTTAATCACTGCGCGATGTTGGCCAGGACCTCTTCCATTCAATTTTTATGGGTAATAGGTTCATCGAGATGTATCTCTTGTATTACTATTCTATCTCTCTTCAAATCCACTATCTTTTCTAATGAATATGTAATTATGGGTAATATCATTTCCCTAAAAATAAGTTGTTTGTACATAAGTTCCTCTGAAATAATTAGTTAAAAATATGGAATAGAAAAAATATAAAGGATAAAGAATTTACTAAACAGATTGATTTTTTTCTCTCAAAACTTGTTCTGCACATAGATTAGTTAAATTAAATCATCAGGGAGGGCCCTGACTGGTTTGGCTCAGTGGATAGAGCGTCATCCTGCGGACTCAAGGGTCCCAGTTTTGATTCCAGTCAAGGGCATGTACCTTGGTTGGGGCACATATCCAGTGGGGAGTGTGCAGGAGGCAGCTGATCAATGTTTCTCTCTCATCGATGTTTCTAACTCTCTATCCCTCTCCCTTCCTCTCTGTAAAAAATCAATAAAATATATTTTTAAAAAATCAGGGAGGTAAAGGAACATTGACGTGTTGAGACTTCATTAGAATTTGAGATACTCTCTTATATATCCCTTAGATTTTGGACTTTCTTTGTAAATTCCAGTATCTGCATATGAGGCTACTTGCTCCAAGTCAGAGAGACAGTTATAACTACATTCAATAAAAGTAAAAACTCAGGTGTAATGCCCAGCAGGTGTGGCTCAGTGGTTGAACGTCCACCTCTGAACGAGGAGATTATGGTTTGATTCCAGATCAGGGCACTTGCCCAGGTTACGGGCTCGATCCCCAGTGCAGGGTGTGCAGGAGGCAGCCGATCAATGATTCTCTCTCATCATTGATGTTTCTATCTCTCCCTTCCTCTCTGAAATCAATAAAAAAATATATTAAAAATAAAAACCTCAGGTGTAATGAAAAAATATAGCATTATCTTTTTATCTTGACATCATAGATTATCAGGCATAAAAGAAAAAATAAACCTCTATGCACGTACATAATTAATTTATCTTAATATTATTACATCACCTGATAAACACAAAGATTTTTAATGAAAAAATATTCCCATCTTATTTGCAGTCAATTTTTTTAAAATCCTATGGTTAAACATACTAGAAATAAATTATTTTATAGCTCATCATCTTCTTGTTCCTTTGTTTCAATATACTATTATTCAGTCATTTATTTATTTTCCAGTAGCCCTGCGCACTGCACACAAATCCGTGCCCGAGTAGCTCTCTGCCTCTTGCCTCCGCTGGCCACCACCCGCTGCCACTGGTAGCTCTCTGCTGCTCGTAGCTTGCTGCCCCGCCCTCCTATAACTCTCCACCACTTGTAGGTTGGCCGTGACGTTATGGTGTTATGGATAATTAGCATATTCTTCTCTTATTATATAGGATATCTAAAATATCCTCCAATTCCAGCCAAAGATTCAAACTTTTAAGAAAAATGGAACATTTATATGAGGTATGCATGAGCTACAGGGCAGAGGTGCTGTAGTTCGATTTGAAGGTTTGCTAAAATAATAGGAAAACTAAAGTGCCAAAGCAAAGGACAAAACTGTGGGTTCTAACACATTAAACAACTTTTCTTGCTTGGCTGCCTACTGGAGGAGGTTGGCCCTTTTAGTCCTCTCAGACAAAAACCAGGGTAAAATAACTGCTTTTCATTTGAGTTCTTTAAGAAATTAAATTATCCTGTAAGGCACTAGGAGAATGTCCTGTTATCTTTTGTCAGCATTTCCCTTTTCATGACCTTTGAAAACATTTTGCTTTTTAGACCTATCTTTTCTCCAACTGTGAAAATGAATTAAAAGTTCACCTGATGGTGATCACCTAATAAGAAATACTTTTCAATGTCACATTGTAATTGGAGAAGTGCATTAAAGTGTGCTATGATTTTAGATATGTTTTTCCTCCAAAGTGAAAATCTTTTTTCTCAAGGCTCTGCTTTTTCCTTCTTAAAGTTAAATTTTAAAGAAAACTCCCCTCACAGGGATTTTGAGTGGATTACAAAAGGTAATGTGCACATTGCTTTCTAATATAGGCCCTGATATATGGTTTTAGAGAGGACTAAATAGGATTGTTTTTGCTTCCTTTCCTTGCATTATAGTTATGTATGCGATGCTTGATCTTCCCTATAAACATGTATTCATGAGGTTAGGCAACATGTCTATTTTATTTGCACAATTTATCAAAGTTAATGAAATGGTGCATTTCAACTCAAAAGAACTCAATGTGTTTTTTGGTGAATGTAGCATGTTACATTTGTTATAAGCTTTATTGGTAAACAGATGGTTACCAGTTTATCATTTATATTGACTATCCAATGAAACCTTGTGAGGCGGACATCTTTATTCCCATTTTATTGGTGACAAAGACTTTTAATAGATAAGTGATATGCTAAACAAGGACATATCATTATTACACAAGTGTTTAAAAGTTTAGATAGCTTTTATACCTTATCATTTTATATTATATAATTTATAAGAAATTAACATTGACACAGAATGTCATATACTATTTTAAAATAAAGTCCCCAAAATAAAATGTGTTTTTATTCATAATAAATAACCTTAGTCTACAGTATTTTACAATGAATCATAGGGCAAGAAACCTAAGGGACAACTTACCCTATAACAGAATAACTTCATAGGTTTTTACTAAAACTTTTAAATAAAGTACCAATGAGAGGGCAGGTAGGTAGTTGGTGATCAATAAACAGTTGTAGAATAAATAAAATTAA
Organism: Myotis lucifugus; assembly: GCF_000147115.1. Classification (NCBI taxonomy): domain Eukaryota; kingdom Metazoa; phylum Chordata; class Mammalia; order Chiroptera; family Vespertilionidae; genus Myotis; species Myotis lucifugus. The sequence continues at coordinate 243,921 of NW_005871417.1, read as the reverse complement.
AATCACCCAAATTTCACATTCTGATATAAAATCTCTAATATATGCACATATTTGGTAATAAAATTCTCAAAGACTTTCTGTACCACCTTGTCCACAGAAAATATTTTCCTCCTTTTTTGAGCTTGAGTTACTTTTATGTTGAACTTGCTCTTTATTTCATGCTGCTAGGATGCTAATACTTTGCTTCAGATGATGCCTATGAAATAATGTTAAAAGGGCAAAATAACCTTTGGATTGGCCTTAAAGCAACACTGTGCCCCAAAGAACTATTTGCAAGGACAACAGGAAAACAAATATTATGACTACCAGATTTATGGCCTCTGGACTGGTCATTTAAAACACTGTTTGGAATTAGCATCACTGTGTTAGGTTATTGGCACCGATAGAAAGGCCTTCCTTCTATTGATGCAATTGTTGCCCTCCCCTTTCTCATAAATACCCCCTTGCCTTTGTCTCCTAATTTGAACACTGTTTGAATTTCTGCCTGAATCAGTGCTTCCCGGATAGCTCTTCTTTTTTTGATCTCAAATTAATGCTTATTGTCTCTCTCTTTGGCCTTTTATTATTTAGATAACAATAGTTTATTAAGAGGATTGACATACTTGAGGGCAAACAAGATACTTTTCTTTCATTTTTATTAGTCACTATCACAACACTTTAAATTATTGAACTGATGTACATGCCTGCTGACAGAGCTTCTTTTCAGCAGTACATCAGTTAATAGATACTGCTCTGAACATTTTATTTTAATGATAATATTACTTTATATTGGTGTGATGCTGTAGTATGCAAAGTGCTTTTACATTCATCCCCTCATTTAATTACAAAAGGAATATATATTTTTTTAAGTCAGCAGTCTTGGAAACGATTCCCTTTTATATAGTGGCCTTTCACATTAGCCTTGTTTATCTATTCTTGTTTATATCTTTCTAATGTGGATGCTGTACTTCTCACATCCTTCCTCCAGGATAGATACACTCCATTCCCAAGCGCTGAGCATTTAGTGCTGACAACTCACAAGGAAAAGCAGTCTGCAAGGGGAGCTGTCTCCCTCACATTAAATTCCCTCCTGGGGGCCATTGGAATACATTTAGAGATCCATTTAGGATTAAAGATTCCAGCCCTGTTTTCTCAATAGGGGAAATTCTGAAGTCACATCTCAATTTCAATGATTTCTGTTGGATGATCAGAGTCTTCTTTGCAAGGGTACCTTGCCTCACACATTTCTGTCTTTCTGTCCTGCTGCCCTCAATCCTGAGGAAGAGAAAACTCCCAGAAACCCTCTACCTTCCTGCTTCCTAGTCTGTTCCTAGTCTGTTCCTGCTCCCTAGTCTGCTCTCTAGGAACATCCTCCCATACAATACCAATTCAGGCAGCAAATCTGATTATCCAGTTTGTACAAAAACACAAGTGGCTTCATTTAAGAATAAATAAACCTCTGGATAGTAATAAATCCCTTAGATGACATTATTTGAAAGAAAATGTGTGGATGTTAGGTATCTAGATCTGCCCAAGCAACTTGTGGGTGGATATATGTAAAGCAGAACAAGTTGTCAAGATCCTTCTAGTACATTTGAATTCTAAAACAATGAACAGCCTCCCAAGAACCATGTAGAGACAATGATTTGTCAAGCTGTCATTAGCCAGGGCTTGTCATTGGCCACCCCATACAGGCACAAGGTGCATGAATGGAATAGGCATATTATCAGAGCTAGGAGCTAATTATGACTCAAAAGCATAACCACCCACTCATGCAAGCTCATCTAGCTAATGCTGCTCTAAATACCAAAATTTCAAGGAACAAGACTAGTAGTACCTTTAATATGAAACTATTTTCAAGAAGAATTTCCAGCTACTCAGTGAAAATTTGGTTATGTTGGACATTCCCAGCCTGGAAGGGGAGCTGACATGTCATTACCATAACATGGGTTTGACCATCCTGTGTACAAGGTCTTGTTCCCCACTACTATCTAAGGACATTTGAACCACTGAGCTGGTGATCCTGCAAAACCATTCTTTAGATCAAAAGAGTCGCTTCACAGCACAGGAAATGTGACGATAGGGATATAACCATGGGATTCATAAGTCTTAGTATATACTTCTGCCAGAGATCAACAGGCAAGGAAAGAAGCCACATGGTGCAGAGAGTAATGACCCTGAAAATCAGAGGGAGGTAGGCTGGCTGTTATTCTATCAACCTCGGGCTCTTAATTTTGAAAATTGTCCTGTATCTACAATTCACAAGAGAGATTTGTTACCTCATGTTGCTCATCCCCACATGTTGCTCACGGGAGTGAATTTCTTGCGATATCCCAAGAAAAAGAATTTTCTGAAACTGGCGGGAGAGAAGGAGTGATTTTTATTTGTGTGGAATTATACCCCTGTGTTTCCAAGGTCCCATTTCCCTCAGTCCAGGCATCAGAGATGTGCAGCTGGGGCTTCAGCAGAGCTAAAATCAGAGGCAGTGTCCAGAGTTCCCTGTCCATGTTAGAGCCGGGTCCAGTTCAGCGTCAGGCCAGCTTCGCTTATGTTTCTCACTGTATTACATTACTCCATTGTGTGTGGGGCCAAATGGTCATGGGCCACATGGGCAAATGGAAGAGAGCCTAGAACAACGAACAATAAGAGAGTGCGATCCTTTGTTTAGGGCAGTGGTCGGCAAACTCATTAGTCAACAGAGCCAAATATCAACAGTACGATTGAAATTTCTTTTGAGAGCCAAATTTTTTAAACTATGTAGGTAGGTACATTGTTATTAACTTAATTAGGGTATTCCTAAGGCTTAGGAAGAGCCACACTCAAGGGGCCAAAGAGCCACATGTGGCTTGCGAGCCGCAGTTTGCCGACCACGGGTTTAGAAGGTTATGTATTCCCAAATGTTCACAGACTTGCATTAGCTCCATCCATTATGGCCAATCCATGGCTCCCAGGCTTGACTGACAGAGAAATACCTCCCCTAGTCACCCCAACTTCACTGCAAATGTGTCCATCTATCCTTTGTTGGACCCTTTCCCTAGTGATCCTGCAAGAAATGGGCAGGTGGTTTCCTAGGGAGTGTAAAGTTGCAGCTTCCTGGGGAAGTTGTCCAAATGGCATGCCTGTGATGTCTGGCCTCTCCCTTTGCTCCTTTCCTATTACATATTAATAACTAGTTAATTACAAGGGTATCAAATTCTGCTGAAATTTTAGTGAGTTGCATTGAATCCATGATTCTGTTCAAGATAATTAAACTCTTTAAAATGCCTTCACCCCATTAATATACTGCCTCATTCATTTATAGAATTTATCTAACATACATTTTTCTCTGTAGACATCTTATTCATTTTTATTAGATTCATTTCTAATCTTTTGATACACTTGTAAGTGGTATCTTTCTTTAAAGTTTTTTTATTGTCCAAATAGCATTTCTGGCATATAGAAATAAGCTTGATTTTTATATAAAGTTAAGCATGAGATTACTGTAAACTCATTTTTAATTCTAAATATTCTGTAAGTTATAAATGTATTTGGACCTTTGTACACACAGTTTGCCTGTGAAAAATAGCAGTCATGTTTTTAAAATCTAATTCTTAAATATATTCTTCTTTTTCAGTTTTCTTTCTCTGCTTAAAAACACTATTAGTATTTTGAATTGGAATGGCGATAGTGAGTAGAATTCTCCCTCAAATGGTGGAATTTAATTCCACTCTTAAGTACGCATGGGAGGTAATATCCATTCGTACATGGACAATAAGCCATAAATGGTTGACAGCTGTCTACATCTCTAGTCATGGTGGCCTTGAAAACAATGGTGATGGAAAAATTCTCCGGATCTGCAGAGCTTCAGGTGGCATACTTACTTTTATACTTTGTGAACTTTTCTACAGACTCCTTGTCCATGGAGATTGGCCTTGCCAGCTGGTTGAGAACGAAATGAAATTTTAAATATTGGAATATTAAAAACAGGGAGTTCTTGAGTAGAGACATGTGGATAATATTTATCACATTTTATCATCCAGCAGAGAGAATTTTAACATAGCATGGGTACTAAACTACTAAGTAGAAAAATAGCAGAGCAGATGTATATCAGCCATCCCTTTTCAATGGCAACACCAGTAGTGGCATGAGAGTTCACACACAAAGTGGTTTTAATGGTAGAGATGAAGGCTAAGTAAAAAGACATTTGCATGAGTATTCTGGCTACTGAATACCACATGTCTATAAATTTTAAATGCGACTTCCCTTTCTTATATGTAGACCATTAGCCTGTACCAACATCTGAGTGCTACTAGTACAGAATTCCACATAATGTCACGTAAGACCAGGATGCATGCCAACATGGCCATGGTACCCAGAAGTATCTATCCTGATAAGCATTACAATGGCCTGTTGACAGCATAGATGAAATATCAATTTGAAGGTAGTACTAGACAAGGTAGACAAGGGTGGAATGTCATTCTGCTAGATGCATAATACACATTGAAATACTTTTTTCTCCCAGAAGGACAAACCTATATGTCTGGGGTCATATAACAGAAACATGAACTCAGGCTCCTTGTGAATATTTAACTAGCTAAATATAAAAGGAAAATGTAATGTTGAAAGATGATAAGTGCTGGTTTTTAATATCTTCAGTATGCACTTATATAAGATGTGACTATTTGATATCACCTCTACTGCTTGCTCAGTAAAAGGAGAATAAATACATTTGGTGAACATAAATATTTAGAAGGAGGTGAAATGATCAAAGATCAAATTTTTGCTTCACAAATAAACAACATTGGTCTGGGCACCATGGCCATGTTGGCATTTTCACAAATTAAGCATATATATATATATATATAAATGGTCATGCAATAAATGTAAAATCACTTTCATAAAGTAATATTTTCTTATATGCCTACCCAAAAATATAATGAATTATACTGAAATTACCTTAGAAGTTAAGTTTGTTAAATTTAGTGTTTAAAATTTACTTTTACATACCAAGAATTTTATATTAGCCTGTGAGTAAATCATATGCAGCAAAAGTATTTTCAAGAAATAATACACTTATATTCTATTTTTAACATGTTTTTTATTGATTTCAGAGAGAAAGGGAGAGGGAGAGAGATAGAAACATCAATGATGAGAGAGAATCATTGATCTGCTGCCTTCTGCATGCCCCTCACTGGGGACTGAGCCCACACCCAGACATGTGCCGTTGGCCAGAATCGAACCCGGGACCCTTCAGTCTGCAGGCCAATGCTCTATCCACTGAGCCAAACCAGCTAGGGCTGTTTATGTTTTGTTTCAGATAAGTGTCAGTGTTGTAATTTGGTGCTAAATATATCACATACAGATTTAAACTATTTGAATGTAGAAAGTGTGTTGCAATTGTCTTCCTAAGCACTTTATTTTTCTGAGCTGTGTTGGAAATGAATGTTGTGTTTTGCTAAACAAGCAAATTTGCATCTGTAGTCTTTCTCTAAGATGTGTAAGTTGTGGGTTTACCTTTAGAAATTCAAAATAGCTAGTGCTTACTTGGAATCATCTTTGCCTAGGAAACTCCAAAAAAATGAGTAGAACGTATTGTCTTATTGCGACATAATTGCTTATAGAAAAGTCTGGTTTATTTCATTCTTTACAGTAAATACCTCATGCTAGGTAACTCCAAAAGGAGAAAATAAGACAGAATTTTTGGCTCAAGATATGTATTAGGATCAACACCTGTAAAAAAAATGGGGGAAAAACAAGATTGGCCGCAGAACTAGTTGAGCAATGAGAAAGGTATAGAGGACCCAGCAGAGCAGAAGCTCTAAGATTTGCATATGACAATTGTCCTCCATAAATAACAACTGGCTGGCCTATAGGTTCCCACCTACATCAGACCCTGGGAAGGTTTTGACCTTAAGCAAAACAGCTCTCTGTAACCTTGGAAGATCCCAAAGTAACTGTTGGTTTGAGACTTTTGCTGAGTGAACTCCTTAGTCATTGAACACATCTTTCCTTAAAGGAGGATGTAGGCAGCACATTGCCATGCCTACCGCAGTTTAACTCTTGGACCAATCCTCTCCAATTCTGCATAAACATTCAGGGTGCAGCACAGCCATGAATATGATGGCCCTCTCTTCCTGTGGGACACTTAGAAGAAGAAAGTTGTGAGACTATCTTCAGTTTCTAGTCTGGTCTCAGAACCACAATTTATTCTATTTATCTTCCTATTTTACTGTTCATTCTAGATCTCCTTCACATAAGCGACTTTTTGTTATCTTAACTGCATACCTATTGTGGTGATTTAGACTTTGATTCATTTTTTTTTTAAATCTTCACCGGAGGATATTTGTCCATTGATTCTTAGAGAGAGTGAAAGAGAGAGAAAGATACAGAGAAACATTGATGAGAGAGAAATATATCAATTGGTTGCCTCCTTTATGTTCCTCAACCAGGGTCCGGGCCAGGGAGGAGCCTGAAACCAAGGTACTTGCCCTTGCCTGGAATTGAACCTGGGACCCTTCGGTCTTTAAGCCAATGCTCTATCCCCTGAGCCAAACCAGCTAGGGCAACATTTGTTATAAATTCTTTTCTTATAATATATTTTTATTGTTTTCAGAGAGGGAGAGGGAGAAAGAGATAGAAACATCAATGATGAGATGTTTTATTGCAATTATGAAACAACAGGTTTTATAATTGAAAGAAAAGCCCTCAAATCTCAATATTTCTCAGTGGTTGAATGGTCATTAAATTGAAATGTATTCACACAGTAGCTTTCTATGCAATAATGAAAAAGATAAAGGCTCAGATACATTTTCATTGGGAAGAATTTGAAAGTTTGTTTGTTTTTATTTAATAAACGTGTATTGACTCCTTTTAGGTGGCAGGCAATCTATTGGGTGCTGGGGATAATGAGTGAATAAGAAGTAACATACTTGTTTTAAAGGAAACTCATTTGCATTGGAGCAAGAGTCATTATACAAGTTGATGAAATATTATTGTGATGACTATACAGGGTACTAAGTAGTATAGAGGCAGGCAGGGGAAAGGGTATAAATGGGAAAATCGCTTCAGCTACAGTAGCAGAAGCAGTTTCTCTTCATCAAATATCTTATGAATGATAGTGGACCAATCCTATGAAGAATATGGTATAATTTCCAGGCAAAAGACTATGTGAACAAATCTTATTTTTACAGTCAAATATCAAGAGATATTGTGAAAAGCTGGTAAGTCAGACAGTGCAGTATATAGGGTACTATATTAAGAAAAATACTGTTACCTAATTTTCAAAAATGAATGGTGAGCAGAAACTTTAAGGAATGAGAGAATGGGCTTGTATTTATTTGAAACATCTATACATGTTTAGATTTTTATTTGGTTTTACTATTCTCCATAAAAATAGATGAAGAAAGAAAAACATGAAAAAGTATTCCACTATATTTTGATGAAACTGCAGTGAACCAACTGTCATTTTGTATGTTATATTTTGAACATATGAGTTGCTAGACAACAGTAGTCTCATCCAAAATGTTTAGACAATTAAAATAGAGAAATGCTTTTGTCTAAAGCATGTTACATTTCCTGGGTTCGTTTCAAATGGGATTTGTCAATCATTCTCACTAATTCCAATATCTCTGATGTTCAGTAATGACCAATATTTTGATGTCTCCTTATGTGTAAAAACTACAAATCACAAGCAGATAAACCAAGCAGACTTGAATTAGGTCTAGATTTTGTATATGGCTGAAAGGATATATTCTTAAAATGTCTCTATGAATAGAATAACAGCTTTCCCATCCAGTGTAATTCAAGGTTTGCCAGACAATTGTTTTAAAGATCCGAGAAAGGTCCTTAAAGTGACACAATCAATTTTTTTATTTTATTGAAATTTTAATGCTGCAATTCATTTTAAGCTTTCTCTATTAAGAATAAGATATATGGCCCTAACCGGTTTGGCTCAGTAGATAGAGCGTCGACCTGCGGACTGAAGGGTCCCAGGTTCGATACTGGTGAAGGGCATGTACCTTGGTTTCGGGCACATCCCCAGTAGGGGGTGCGCAGGAAGCAGCTGATTGATGTGTCTCTCATCAATGTTTCTAACTCTCTATCCCTCTCCCTTCCTCTCTTTAAAAAATCAATAAAATATATATATTTTTAAAAAAGAATAAGATATATGTAACATATATTTAGCCTAATAAAATATTGTATACATATATATTTATTATGATGTACATGTATACAATATTTTTATTAGGCCACAGGGGCCATAGTTTCTTTCTTTTCTGAACTATGGCAAGAATCTCCTAACTGATCTTCCCGGATCCTGCTTCTCCTTCAGGTTTTCCTCCTCACAGTTGGCACTGTTATCAATGCCACTGCTTCTCCCCTTCCCCATCTGCACAGCATACAGGACAAACCAGGCTCAAAATCCTTATCCTGACTTTCAAACCCCTTCAGGATCTGGTCCCAATCTCTCTTTTGAGTCTTATTTCTTTACTCTCTTACTGGTAAACTATATGTCAAGTTAAACCTGGACTCCTTGCTAAATCCTAAGTCCGCGTAGGCCTTGCTTCACAATGGTCTCTCAGTCTGGGGGACCATTCATGAAGGCCCACCTCTGCTTCTTCTCACACTCACGGTCACACGATTTTCCTGCTTTCAGCAAACTTTTCTCTAGAACTTGAAATTTGACAATCAAAGCCTAGTTCTAGAAGTCACATGTTTTTTCCTATATTTTTGCCTTTTACAACGAGTTAAATAGATACTTAGTGCTCTTAACAAGTTTAGAGAGGTTAATTGTAACTAAGACTCTTAATTGTTAACTCTGTAGTTTGTACTCTCTGGATAACTGGGAGTCTTATCCAAGGTGTGTAGACATAAAATTGTCAATGAAAATATAGCTTCACTGAAAATAGTTATTTCAGTCAGCTATTTAGACACAAAATGCTTAACCCTGGCTGGCATGGCTCAGTGGTTGAGCATCGACCTATGAACCAGGAGGTCGAGGTTTGATTCCTGGTCAGGGCACATGCCTAGGTTGTGGGTTTGATCCCCAGGTTGGGGCATGCAGGAGGCAGCCAATTAATGATTCTTTCTTATCATTGATATTTCTATCTCTCTCCCTCTCCCTTCCTCTCTAAAATCAATAAACGTATTTTTTAAAATGCTCAAGAACATCAAGCTGAGAAGCTACAAGCTGATGTTCATATTGCAATCATTGCAAATACTAAGGCTTTACATTGTCTGAACAGCAAATTAGTAAAAGTATACAAAAAGCTTCTCTGTCTTTTCTTTCTTCTATCACTTCCTCTCCTCTTTTTCTGTCATTCTCCTCCTCACCTCCTCCACTTCCTCTCCCAATTTTGTCTGTCTTCAGTTGCTCCCCTGCCCTGTCCATTTGGTAACGGGGGCACACCCTGCTTATATTGAATGCCAACATGATAATCTTAAGGAATATTGGAAAAAGTTAAATACAAGCATGCATTGTAAAACTTACTAGTATGGATGTGATCATCTTCCAAGAAAACTGGATTTGGATATCCAAACTCTAATCTAATCTTTAGTTCTGATTTATCTTTTTTTTTCTTTTACTCAAGTTTCTAAAATTTATGTTGTAGCTCTTTTGTAAGAAATTGGATATCTTGAACCATTTGTTATTTATCCTTTTCTATTTTACAGAAAGAATAAAATGCACAGTCCTTCAGTATAACACAACTTAAAAAGCATATTAATATCACTTACTAGTTACCCATTCCCCTTGCCATGTCTGCTGCAAAGCTTATTTTTCTTTTATTCTCTTCTGAGGCTTCTGAAGAAACATCTGAGCCAAAAGGGTGGATCGTATTAATTTGGAAAGTAGCACAGAATATTACTTTCCTGAATCAAAGTATAAATTGTTCCTGCTTTCCAATTCCTTAGAACCCCAAGTGTGACTTTAGTCTAAGTTATTGGAATAATTAACTCAAGTCCTCATTTCCCTGGTTATGAAAATTCAATGTGGATGTTTTATATGAGGAGATTATGCAATTGAGCTGTTAAGTGAATATAAGCTCAGGCCATTTAAAAATCTTAATATAATTATTTGGTGTGTATACTTAATACCACCAGTCCCTTCCATTCATTTATATAAATACAATACTATCACATTATGTTGGGAAAAATTGATATGTCAATAGCATCACCTTTAAAGGTACTTAATATCATGCTCTAAAAAAATTGCTTATTTATATTCTTTAATAGCTAATTCTCTAACTTTGTTCAATAATAACTAAATTGTATGATATTTTCCAAAAGGAAAATTTGAAACTGTTATTGAAAAGATAACATAGTTGCTTGCATAAATGTAAATTGACTTTGTTATTTATTAATAGAGCTTACATTCATCACTAAATTGAAATATACTAGTTTGTAATGTAAAGATACGGGAGCTTAGAAACTTTCCGGAGTTAATGTGCTATACTTTCATTATGATTCAAGTGCAGAATTTAAATAAGCCAACTTAGAGCTTCCTTTATTTTCTTTAGTAAAACAAATTATACTATTTGCAACTGATGATGCATTTAAATAATTTTTGCATAATTATAACAAAACAAAGCTACTTAAATGTCTAATTCATGGTCTAAGTTTGATATTTTGTCCAATTTTAAATCCCATAGTAATATTATAATTGTTATTTAATTCCTTCAAGTTTTTCATTTTCTAGCTCCATAATAAACTCTTAATAGGAACAAAATGCATGATTTCAAATATGTGTTGAGTGATATAACAAAGAATAATGAGGAAATTACTAGAGTGAAATTTGTTTAAAAAAGTTTCAGGTATATTATACACCTTACTTCTACTTATGACCAATAAATTGGATTGAATTACAGAAAGACAAATTAATGTCTGTGTTTATGTAAAAATACAATTTCAGATATCTGTTTTTTAAATAATTCAAATTCAAACATCATATCAACCTTTTCACCTAAATTGACTGTGTGCATGTGTGTATGTATGTGAGTGTATGTACTTTCCCTTATAGCAAACCATTCTAGATGCATGGAGGGAGGTTATCTTCTTTTATCATTATGAAGATAATGACTTTTTATTGTATTTCCTACTTTTGGTTTGGATTATCTGATGCAATTCATTTGTGATTTAGTTAAATTTTATTTTCTTCTGTAGTAAATATTTTTCTCTGATTTCTAGTGATCTTAGCTGCCATTTCATGTTGAAGAGTAAGAAAATACACAAGACTACTGTACACTTCTACTTGCCCAGTAAGGCTTATTAGTGGGGTCTTATGTCTAAGGGTGATATGACTGGGTTGTCCCTTGGAGAACAATATATGTAATTGCTTATCTGTTTTCCCTTGGCCCTACTAGTTTTCTCGTAGAGAAATTTACCATTCTTACTAATAAGGGGTGGGTGAAAGTTTGTGTCATAGTTCTAGGTGCATGGGAGAAGAACAGGGCTGGGAAATGCTCATACCAATCAAATAATACATTTTCTTCTAGTTCCGTTTTCCATATGGTGCTCTCACCTCAGCTGAGCCTGTATTTCTTTTGGTGGGGAAGTCTCTAGAATTGCATCTGTATCTTTCAGACCCTTCTCCTCTTTTAAGTCCTATATGGACTGTGAGAAGTGCCTACTGTTATGAGACCCCGGGGCCTATTTTAAATTCCACAGAGCACTAAGCTCAGAGGACATCTGAGCTTCCTATTATTTTTTTCTCTTTGAATTCTCAGTCTGAGTCAGTTATCACTGATCTACTTGCTTGTCAACTTTCAAGGAAAAAACACATGGTGACATTTTCTCCTCTTCCCTTTGTCCTTGTGAGATTTATGCTTCCCCACTTTTTAGATCTTTTTCTTTGTATTTTTTTTGGCTGGGAATTGAGAATGTATTAAGGAAAATGCATGTGTTAAATCCACCACCTTTAATGCAAAGTCTTTATTTTAAACTACTTAAGAAAAAAGGAGAAAATTATTCGAGTACACTATTTTTAGAAGGTAAAATATAGCAAATACATTTCCCTAATTAGAAGGTCTAAAGGTTCTTTCTGGAAAAGAAAAGGAAAAAGAAAGTTGTGTCTTTTCTATAAGACACTATCTTCTTGCTTGTCCTCCTCAAGAAACTTTCATTGTTAGTACTAATATAACCCTAATATTTCTAGGCTCTAAGAACATAAACAAGTTATGACATAATTTCTCCCCTTAAGAAGTACATAGTAAGAAGTATAACTCTCAAGAAGTTATTTTAATCTTAATTTTGGGGGCAGGTGAAGGCTAGAGGGTGTCAATGGGGAAGAAAGGGGACATCTGTAATACTTTCAACAATAAAGATAAATTTAAAAAAGAAGATCTAAATTACAAAGGTCAAATGAATAAAAATGTATCATTTCTTTCCTTTCCCTTCAATCTGTGAACATATCTATCACCTTTAGACCTCACTTTTCTCCTTTTTATTGCAGCCTAGTTTACATTTTTAAGAACAAAAATAAAATAAAGCAATAAAAACACCAAAAGAGTGACAGGGTAAACAATAGAGCTTTGAATTCTTCTGATTTTTCTGACTTGCCATATATAGATTTTTTAAAAAATATATTTTATTGATTTTTTACAGAAAGGAAGGGAGAGGAATAGAGAGTTAGTAACATGGATGAGAGAGAAACACCCATCAGCTGCCTCCTGGACACCCCCTACTGGGATGTGCCCGCAACCAAGGTACATGCCCCTGACTGGAATTGAACCTGGGACCCTTTAGTCCGCAGGCCAAACCTCTATCCACTAAGCCAAACCAGTTAGGGCACAGATTTTTTTTGTTAGACATTAAAACCATTGGCAGTTTGAAATATATAATTTGTGTTATCTAATTAATCAATCATTCATATTCAATATATAAAAACCCATGTGGTAGAATGAAGGACTGCATCATGCATAAAAGGAGAATGTAATAAGTTGCTTTCAATACCACCCCCACTGGTGGGCCAGAAAATCATGACTTCTCTGAAATGTGAATATTAACTGCAACAAAGATAAAAATTCATCTGGGAAGGTCAGTCAGTGGGGAAGAAAAATCAGTCTCTTCCACATCTGCACCGTAACAAGAACAGCAAAAAGGCTTGGGCTTCTGCAACCAGAAGCAGTTGTTGATTTCCTACTCTCTGTTCTCAGGTCTCTTATTGTCAATCTCCCTCTGTGTTACTACAGTACTGCAAGGTGTTTCTGCATCTGTCATACTGTATTATAATTTATTTGCTTATTTGTTTTCTCAACTAGATGATGTATTTTTATGATACTGAAGGACAACTCCATCTGTTTGAGCATGCCCAAGAAAATTATATTTGAAAGCAATTAGGCACTGTTGGCATTTTCAATAGGCCTCTTGGATATCATTAAAGAATCAAACTTTGAAGTTAGAGACAAAGACATGTGTCCCACCCCCTCAAGCTCTGGGCCCAGAACAGTCATTCCAATAAAAGTGCCCAAAGACGCCCTAACCAGTTTGGCTCAGTGGATAGAGCGTCGGCCTGTGGACTGAGGGGTCCCAGGTTCAATTCTGATCAAGGGCATGTACCTTGGTTGTGGGCACATCCCAGTAGGGGGTGTGCAGGAGGCAGCTGATCAATGTTTCTAACTCTCTATCCCTTTCCCTTCCTCTCTGTTAAAAAAAAATCAATAAAATATATATTTTTTAAAAAGTGCCCAAAGAGAAACCTGTCAAAAGTAGTTTTTAACACTTTTCCAGATCCACATTATGGGGAATTCATAAAAGCTGATAATTCTGTTATTTAAATAATTTTTCATCCTCTCCTCTTCCTTAAGAGTGAGTATTGATATTGGTTTGGGTGGACTATACTAGTATGTCAGTCTCTTCCATTGCAATACAAGACAATAATTAATACATTGAAATGTTGAAACTGTAATGACTTTCATCCTGGAAGGGAAGTATGACAAGCTCCTACTGAAGCAAAATGGAAAATTAGCAACTAAGCGTCAGTGAAGTCCAAGATCAGAGTGTCTGCAAGGTTAGTTTCTTCTCAGGGCCTCCCATGAGTCAAGGACTTCTTCTAGGCTTTTCTCCTTAGTTTACAGGTGGCTATCTCCTCCTCATTTCTTAAAAAAAAACTCTGAATATCTGTCTACAAATTTCTTCTTTTAAAAGGACATTAGTCACATGAGATTTAGACCCACCCAAGAAACCTCATTTTAACCTAATTATTGCTGTAAAGACCAAAAATCAGTCACACCTGAGGTATGGGGACTTAGGAGTTCTACCTATGAACTTTTGGAGAGACATAATTCAGTCTATAACAATAGCTACATCAGTTTTCTAAATGCTTTAAATGTTGGTTAGATTTTATCCAGAAATTTGCAGAAGATTTTCTTTTCTCTGACAACAAAGCCTCCATGTTATTCGTTGAATGCTGAAGAAAATTATGTGATTCCTTTCCGTAAAGATTGCACTAATACAAATATATTTTTAAATGTTTGTTTAGGACAGCTGTGTTATGAAGGGAAAGCTTCTGTCACATTCTAACATCACATTTTCACTTACTCCTGTGGAACACCATATGCAACATTTTTGAAATACAGGCACGTTGTGCGGTAAAAAGTCACAGGAAAGCTGCCGGTTCTGTTGCCTGAAGAGAGCATTTATGCAGTTTATCTTCCTTCCTCTGGATACTTTATTTTGTGCATTAACAATAGATAATTTGACAAGAATTGACAACTGCTTTTTTGCAGAATCACTTATGCTAGCTAATATACACACTACTAAAAACTCACATTAACATCTTACTAGAAGAACATGATATAAATGTCTAGACACATCACTTTATAATTTTTCTTGTATTTCACCTTTATTTGCCAGAGCATTAAAATAGAATGATTGCATATTTATTCCTTCCATCTGGGTTAAAGGTACCTAAATTCTGAGACTAAATGTCTTAGAATGTTAGTTATTTATGTCTAAACAAATGCAATTATTTGACTAATAAAACAAATGAACTGCTAAATAACACAGGCAATCATATAAACCATAAGGCTAACTAACCTTCCCTGTACTTCAGGTTGTATATGTAAGTTGTCATCAATATGAAAATATTTTTTAAAAGCTACTTAAAGCTTTCAACCTTCACAGGAAGTAATCTCGGCCTTAGAAAATGAGAATGAAAGCTTACTGTGTGCGAGGCATGGTTTGAAACTCTTGAAGTATATATTATCTACTAACATATTTCCGTTTTACAACTACCCTATCAATGAAGCCTTTTTTTAATGTCCATTTTACAGATAAGGAAACTAAGGCTAAGAGGGATTAAATAATTTATCTAACCTCACACTAGTGATCATAAAATAACGCAACCAAAATTCAAACCAAGGCAGTGTGGCCCCAGAATTAAGACGATTAGCTACTGCTATCTGTCAGGCCATTTAAAAAAGTGCTGAAGATTTAAGCACATTGACTTTTGATCATGAACTTGAATTCTTTAAAAAAAATTATTGATTTCAGAGAGAGAAGAAGTGAGAGGGGGAGAGAAAAAAAATCAATCGACTGACTCCTGCACACCTCCTACTGGGGATTGAGACCACAACTCAGTGGTTCCCTGACTGGAAATTAAATCGGCCACTTCTCAGTGTGTGCAGCTACACTCAACCAGCCAGGGGAAAACTTGAATTCTTATACTAGCCCCACATTCAGAAATGTGCTCTAGGAACTTAACTCTTGTTTTATATCAGCTGGCCTATGGTAAAATTGGTTTTGTTATATATTGTTTTCCTTAAAGTTGCAGTTTCCAAGACCTATTGAAGTTAAGTAAGGACTTACTGTATTCTTAGCAGTTATGTTTGTACATCCATAAATAAAACAACTCTAAATAATTTTAAACCATTAATATAAATTCTGCTCTAATTAAATGAAAATAATCTCTTAAAACTAATGTGGTTAGGCCATAGCCAGGGTTTACTAAAGTAAATCTTTTCCTCCTTCTGGTGAAAGAATTTGTTTCATAACATGAAGCTTCTGTCTCATTCACTATTTTTTTAACAGAAATATCTGTCTCTATATTTAATTGCTTAAAGTTCAACCTTAAAGATATTTCTTCACTTACAGAAAGAGTTAAGTCTAAGCTATTTGTATTGCTTCTGCTATCTGAGTTTTAATTAGCTATTTTATAACTTTACTAGAGGCCCGGTGCGATGCATGAAATTCTTGCAAGGGGGTGGGGGGGTAGAGGTGTCCCTTAGCCCGGCCTGCATTCCTCTCCAATCTGAGACATCCCTCTCACAATCCGGAACCGCTGGCTCCTACCCACTTGCCTGCCTGCCTGCCTGATTGCCCCTAACCACTTTTGCCTGCCAGCCTAGTTGCACCCTAACCGCTCCCCTGCCGGCCTGATTGACACCTAACTGCTCCCTCGCCAGCCTGATCACTCCCAACTGCCCTCCCCTGCAGGCCTGATCGCCCACAACTGCCCTCCCCTGCCATAACCCGCCTCCTCCACCAGGATCGGCCTCCTCCATGCTGCACAGAGTCACGGGACCCCTGGGCCTAACTGTGCCACAGACCCTTGGGCCTAACTGTGCAGAGCGGCTGCCAGGCCCCGCCTCCACTTTTTGACGGCCATCTTGTGATGGCCATCTTGTGACAATGTTAGGGCATGATGCGTGAGGGTGTGACGCCACCTAGGCTATTATTAGTATAGATGAAACCCATAGTGTGTATATTTACACAATGTAAACAGAGTTGGAAAACTTCACTACCTAAACATCTGTCTTTACAGTAAGATCAGTTTTAGATGACAACAAACAGGGAAAATATTGTTTTGGGGCCAAGCCTTGCCGTTCAGCCTACTCAGCACTTTGTAGAATATTGTTCCATTATTACTACCATTCACTATCAAATTTATTCCATGCTTTTATTACAAAGGTTAAACAAAACATTTCTTACGTCCCAATGTTTTGTAATTTCACACTTACTTAAACATGAGTACAGCTTACTTCTATAGGAACAGCTCTGATAACCAAAATAATCTGCTAAAAATTGCACATAGGATAGACAAATGGGTAACTATGAAAAAATTCATTGAAGTTATGTTTTTTCACTTCTCTTCTTGAAATACTATTTAGCAATTGAATATTAATTGCATTTCTACCTATTTTCAATATAAACAAAACCTGAAATAAAAAGATATCAGTTAATAGTACTAAATAAATATCCAATATCTAAAAATACTGCTAAGAAAAATTTGTACAAAACACATACACTGCAAAAAATAATTTGAGATATTAAGAATTCCCAGATAAATGATGAGATTCATAGACTGAAAAGCTGTATTTTTAAGATGCCAAGTCTCTGTAAACTGATCTCAAGATTCAATGCTATTCTAACCAAAACCCCAGCAAACACTAATAATTCAATCTACTATATAGAATTACTAATTTATTGAGTATATCTAGAAAACAATAGGTATATTTTACTTAAAAAGCTATATTTCTTATAAATCAATTATATAACCATTTACATGATCTGGTTTTAGGATTAAAGAAATGCATTTCACCTTGATTTCTTCCCTGTCTCATCTGACAGTTTCTGAAACTTGAATTACTACCAATGCTGTTTCATTTCTCTACCTTAAAAGCTATTGTCTTATTGATCAGTAGTCTATGCCCATTTAAATCCAAAAATATCTGAGAACTATAGCTATTTGAACTATAACAGTAATTTATAGCCAAGAAGGAAAAGAGTTTATGAGCAGACATTTTATGACAGGATAGGATATAGGTACTACAAGAAAATAATCCAAGTTGATTCTGAGCTGAAATTTGCATTTATAACAGAAATTAACAGTGCTGGTGCACTGAAGATAAACTTTGACTGTTTAACAGTTTAATCCAATGACAATATCTTTGACAACTATTAATTACAGTTAGGTCATGTGTTATTAATGTACTCTATTAAATGTATTGTTCTCTTCCTGGAAGTTTCAAAGCATAAAAAGAAAATAATTTATTATTGTTGTTAATCATCATAAAATAATGAATAACTTTATTAAAGTAAAAGTGTCATTTTCACCATCACAAAACTATCAAATTACACTCACATGTACTTCACTTACAAAATAATAAGTTATTAGTATTTATATTTGATAGTGCTTTCTTTTAACTTTTTATAACATCAATTGTACACATATCCATTCTCCTCCCTTGTAGATATCATTTATTGATCTCCATTAATATCATTGATATATCCTTGCATTTATTCTTAAGCTGTTGTTTAAACTGAATATACATAATTATAATTTATTTACCATTGATTTACACAATATCTCAGCATTTAGTACTTTTAATTCCAATACATCTATTAACCTGTCCAAGGCAAATTTTATTTGTTGCTTATTTTTTATCTTGCTCCTAAAAATTCTTCCAGAAAGAAAGAGAGAGGGAGGGAGGGAGGAAAAGAGAGAGAGAGAGAACTATCGATGAGAGAGAAACACCGACTGGCTGCCTCCTGCACACCCCTCACTGGGGATGGAGCCCACAACCTGGGCATATGCCCTGACTGAGAATAGAACCAGTAACCTCCTGGTACATGGGACGATGCTCAACCAACTAAGCCACATGGCTGGCCATTGAACTGAAATAGGTTAAATCCAGCGCCATTAAGGACAATGCACTACAAAATTAGGAATATTCAGAAACACATACACATATGTATATATATGCATATGGAAATTTTAGAAATTAAAATATTGTTGAAATATTTAGAGTAGCAGCCAGACATAAGAACTATGAACAGACATTAATACATATTATATAAAATTGTGATATAAATAATAAAGGCATGTAGCTGAAATCTACCCAAAATTATATAAACATCAAACTTTGGAATGGAAGAAAGAGAGAAAGAATGGAGGAGATTTAATTCAATTGATTCCTTACCTTTCATAGTAAAAGTGAATATATATGTGCTAATCTGAAATATTAAAAATAGACATTCAAGCTTATTGTTAAAATTATGGATGTAACAATCTGAGGGTGAGTGTGGGCTGGGGAAGAAACTATTGTGTCTGATAATAACTACTTATGACTTCCTTGATAAAATAAATGTTACGTCTTGCAGGAAAAGTTTTTGAATAGCTTTCAACAAATCACACATCTTAACTCTTTTTTTTGGATTCATGTGCACAATTATAATCATAGGTCATGTCTTCTTAATTAAACATAAATTAGGAATGTTAAGAGTAATAAAGCGACTTGGTTTTTACTGTGGAAAAAATTCAGTGAGGTGCTCACATTCTATTTTAAATTCTGTTAAGCATTGATGTATTACTTTTTTATTTATAAATTAATATTTACCTCACAAAAACATGATTTTTAAAATCAGTATTGCAAAGTTACAATATTACTGCCTGTGTTATTACTTCTTGAACTTTCACTGAATGCAAATTATACACCTTAAATCTTCCACTATAATTTGTAAATTGTCATACAAGTGCCCCAACTAATTAGTGTCTCAAGACCCATCTAAAATATAGAATAGCAATGATTTACCAAGCTACCTGTAAAACAACGTGATATCAAATAAATTCTTCATAACATCTAGAATATAACATATATTTTAAAACTATTTTTTTTAGAAATTTACTCAGCCATATAAAAGTACTGTGTAAATGACAAAACTATAAAATGTTAAGTAATTACTAATGCCAGTTTAGTGGAATTCACCAAAATGTGAGCATATTTTTCAACAATAGCTATCATGGAACAATAATGTATGGAGAAATAATAATGTATGGATTGGTATCATTTCATTCAAAATCCAATCATGTAATATTGGGGTTTTTATTGTGAAAATTTGGGGGATACAGCCCAGACTTCAATTCTGAAATAGAGTTCAAAAATAGTTTTTTATAGAATTTACATTCTATATCAGAGAGTAAAGGTTGTATTAAATATATATGTTTAAAATGTAGCCTAGAGAATTTTACAGTCATGGCACACAAGGCATTTATATATGGTAGCAAGAGGTCACCGATGGTCAGATATTGTCAATGAGAGACAAACAGCTTACCACTTATGAAGCATGATCAGTGATATTTGTCATCAAAATATAGGATACAGTATACTAATTCTATATCAACCTATCCTTAATTGAAATAGTACACTACAGCTAAATAATGGTTCATATTCAAAAGACATTTTGAGTTAAATCATGAGATGTTCCAAAATACTTAGTCTCATTAACTCTAGGATGCAGGCGCATACAAATCATCCAATTTCAAGGTCCTTGGAAATGAACAAAAACATAGTGTGTGTCAAGAACTAAATATATTTTAACTTTAAGAACCTTCAAATCTAAAACTACAACTTACTGTTACAAAAATATCAGGAGGCCAGTCAGAATAAGGTGTGAGAGTTACAATTGAGCAGGTAAGAGATTCAATTAAATGTCATTGTAATTGGTATTCACACTAGCCAGGCTAATGGTTTTTCCAAAATGTGGAAGCTGTGACAAGGGTTCTACATGCATTATCTCATTTCATTGTAATACATGTATGTTACAGTTTGTAAGTCAATAGAATATTTAACACCTGGATCCACATAGTAGAGAAGATAAATAAGGTCAAAATAAGCCCAGTGATTACTCTAAATAAAATAACGCCCCTGTGAATTTCTCTGTTCCTTGAACTGTCACATATTTATTAAAAGATTATTACTAATAATCTACTATAAAAGTATAATTATAAAAGTAAAGTTAACTAGTTTTCCATTGGAGAGGCCTATCATATGCTCTGACTCTTTGAAACAAAGATAACATCCTGAATTAGCTCTAGGTAATGTACAGGTGACTTAAGAATTTTGTATTTTGCCAGAACCGGTTTGGCTCAGTGGATAGAGTGTCGGCCTGTGGACTGAAAGGTCCCAGGTTCCATTCCGGTCAAGGGCATGTACCTGGGTTGCGGGCACATCCCCAGTAGGAGGTGTGCAGGAGGCAGCTGATCGATGTTTCTCTCTCATCGATGTTTCTGGCTCTCTATCTCTCTCCCTTCCTCTCTGTAAAAAATCAATAAAATATATTAAAAAAAAAGAATTTTGTATTTTAAAGTTACCATATTTTAGGAAAAATATAGCATTTATGAAAAAAAACATTCCTCATAAACAAACCATCCCCAAACTAATTAGATTACTGTTTTGTGACTTATGATACATTTGCTTTGTTTAGAACACATTTCATCCACTTCAAGTCATGTGTTCAGCCTTGAAAACATAAGCATTTTGTGCCATTGTTTTCTAAAGGGCAGATCATGCCTTTTCTATTTGGTATACTATTTTCAAAATGTCACAAAATGGCAAAGAGTAAAGAATCCCAGAGACCAAGAGAAACAAGTTTTGCATGTTTAATTACACAAGAGAGATCAGAAGGGTATTACCAAGGCTTTCAAGTAATTTTTATTTAAAATATGTGTGAATATTTCATTTATGGATATACTAAATAGAGAAATAATCATCTCTTGATTACCCGTGCACAGATATTGTGCTTAAGTATACTTATGAGTGAAAACATTTAGAAATACTGTCCTAAATGAAATCAGGGCTAAAATGAGCATTGTTTCCAAGATTTGCTTCTCTACCTTCCCACACTCATATTTATTAAGATAGATGATGACTGATTTGGCTGTAAATTATAATCAGATTGAATTTGAGGAAAACATTTTGCCACTTTCTGTTCTCTTCTTGCTTAAAAAATGTCGTATTTTTCTATCGTGTTTCCTAATATAGTTATGCAACTCTTCTAATGATATCCAAACTTTGAGGTCCTCTCAGATCCAAACACATGTATATTAAAACACAATACATTGGTAAATTGTCATCCCACATATAACACAACTCATATGTTGCCCAAACCAAACTCTTAATTTCTTCCGCCAAAAATCTGCTCTTCCTGACTTGTAGTAGTCCATCTAGTCGCAGTGGTCGGCAAACTCATTAATCAACAGAGCCAAATATCAACAGTACAACGACTGAAATTTTTTGAGAGCCAAATTTTTTAAACTTAAACTATATAGGTAGGTGCATTGTTATTAACTTAATTAGGGTACTCCTAAGGCTTAGGAAGAGCCACACTCAAGGGGCCAAAGAGCCGCATGTGGCTCGTGAGCCGCAGTTTGCCGACCACGGAGTCTAGTGCATTATCAATTCGTTTCCAACTGAAGCCCTTGAAAACATCATTGATTCATTCATTTCCATCACTTCCTCATGCATCAGTCTTTAAATCTTCAGATTTCATGTCAAATATGCCCTTTCTTCTGTAACTCCTCTGCCACAAAGTGTACCCTTTATTATCCCCTGATTAGGATTGTGTATATCCTGTTACTGATTAAATTTATTTCACTCATGCTCAAAGACCCTATTACCTACCCCTACCTTCCCCACATCCATACTGGATTTATTAGTGTTTCCCTCACTCTGTTCTAATGCTCGTTGGGGCCAGATATTCTCTGTCATGTGGGGTTTCCCTGTGCATCGTGTGTTCGTCAGCAGTATCCCTCTCCTCCACCCCATAGAAGCTAATAGCGCAGGAGATCACAATTACCACTGGGTGAAAATGACTATATTAGGGTTTATTTTTACTTTGATCAATTGTTTAAGTAATTTTCTCCCTTATAATGTTACTGTCTTTTATTTTATTAATATAAACTAAGTGTGAAATACTTGGAAGCTAGGTATATATGTTATTAAATTTTCTATTTATTTCTGCATGGACTAATGCCTTTCTATCTATCCAGTGAATATAATCTACTGGATTCATTATTTATATTGATGTTAAAATCATTTCTGGATTGGTCAATGGGGACGCAATAGATATCCTTTGACATTTCTCCAACATTTTCTGAGCACTGTTTTGCTTTCTAGCAGAATAATATGTCCAAGTTCAACTTATACTTTGCTGTCCCACAACTACAGTTAGCCATTATTCCAAGGAGGTCTTTGTCCCTCAAGGGAGTAAGAGTACTTAGAATCTCACAGATGTGCTCATTGTTGTTGAGGTGTCACAATCTTGGGTATTTCTAGTGCTCAGGTCTAGAATATATGCACATTATATATTCTTATATTACTTATATCTATCCCCAAAATATAGAACTATATATATAAGTATAAATATATACAAATATATACAAATATCTATATCTATATCTATATCTATATACACATATATACATATTTGTGTGTTTCTGGTAGATTCTTTTGAGATGCCAATATATACCTTTAGGAAATAATGTACATTTTCAAATAATCTTACACAACTTACATAAACATGGTGAGTGTTCACCTTCTGTGATCCTGTTATATATTTCAATTCTACATGTTATAA
The DNA here is from genome assembly GCF_000147115.1 of Myotis lucifugus. NCBI lineage: Eukaryota > Metazoa > Chordata > Mammalia > Chiroptera > Vespertilionidae > Myotis > Myotis lucifugus. The sequence goes on along the minus strand of NW_005871417.1, from coordinate 220,611 downwards.
ACTTTATAACACTTTGTTATTATCTTGCTTTGAACCACCAATAATTCTTGAAATGAAATATAGATAAATAGATGATAGATAGATAGATAGATAGATAGATAGATAGATAGATAGATAGATGGCAGATAGGTAGGTAGATGATAAAATGAGCTATTACTTAGGCCAATACATTTTACTCTTTTTTACTCTTTTTGGTATTCTTGTATTTTGTACCATCTGGTGTATCAACTTATCCTGGAAAGCTTCCTTTAGCTTTTGTTATAATGTGGGTATGCTGGCAACACTTTATTTCAGCTTGTCATCTGAAAATCTGTTTATTTAACATTTTCTAGAAGTATTTATTACAAAATACTTTTCTTGCATAAATATTTTTGGGTTCACATCTTCCTCTTTTCCTATTGTTTAATATCTTTGTATTTATTCTTAAATTGACTTGTGTTGTTTATATATATCCTAATTGGATTTTGCTTATTTTCCTATATCTGTGAGTTGCTATTTTGATTACTTTGGAATCCACAAGGTTTTGATATTGTCACAATGTGAGAATGTGAGACTTCAAGACTGTAAGGTTATAGATCATGATATTATGGAACAACCAATTGTAAAACGATTAAGTTTGGCCCTAACCGGTTAGGCTCAGTGGAGAGAGCGTCGGCCTGCAGACTGAAAGGTCCCAGGTTCGATTCCGGTCAAGGGCATGTACCTTGGTTGTGGGCACATCCCCAGTAGGAGGTGTGCAGGAGGCAGTTGATCGATGTTTCTCTCTCATCGATGTTTCTAACTCTCTATCCCTCTCCCTTCCTCTCTGTGAAAAATCAATAAAATATATTTAAAAAAACCACAAAAACGTTTAAGTTTGCAATAGTATGATACCAGGAGATGCCAAGATCGTAAGTCTCTGATAGTGCCAGACTCTGAGAATACATGCCTGCTTTCCATTTTTCCCATACAAATCCAAACTTCTGCTTACCCAGAAAATCCCCTAAAAGATAATCACTTGTTAAGAGGATTAACTGTATATTTGGGTTCTTTCAGATTAAAATCCAACAAACAGCCAAGAGTTGATAAAAATGTGGCTATTTTGTCCAAATGCTGTCTTTCTTGGGCTTCATGGCTCCTATGTATGTTCTGATCTCAAACTCAGGAACTGGACCCAGGTATAAAATTGGCTCATTGGATAGAGTATCAGCCTGCGGATGAAAGGGTCCCAGGTTTGATTCTGGTCAAGGGCATGCACCATGGTTGCAGGCTTCTCCTTGGCCTGGGCCCTGGTCAGGGCTGTGCAGGAGGCAACTAGTCAATGTGTTTCTCTCACATGGATGTTTCTCTCTATCTTTCCCTTCCACTCTCCCTAAAAATCAATGGAAAAATATCCTCAGGTGAGGATGAACAACAACAACAACAAATTATTCCCTGTTCCTCTTGAATCTATGAGTTCAGACTACCTACACGGTGCCTCCCAGTAGAATTTAATTCTTTTAGATTTCTTTATGTCCACAGTTCCTTATTATGGCTTTGAACAAAAGTATGATTTGTTTCTTTAAATATAGAGATATCTTGTTGTTTTTATAAAGGTTGTTTCTGTGAAGGAGTAAGGTTATCCATGGCCTTCTATAACCTAGCCTTAAGTACAATGTAAATCCCACTTTAAAATGTATTTCTTTTATTTTTAATTTCATTTTTCAATTACAGTTGATATTCAATATTATTAAAATGTATTTCTGAGATGGATCATATGCAAATAGGATATTAGGATAGATTTTCCATTTTTTGTTATAAGAATTTACTGTTGATACTTATATCCATGCATCTGTATCTATAAATATAAAAGTCTAAGCGACCATTATGACCGGTTGACCAAACGACCGATTAACCGGTTGCTATGATGATGCACTGACCACCAAGGGGCAGACGCTCAACACAGGAGCTGCCCTCTGATGGTCAGTGTGCTCCCACAGCCAACCTCCTGTGGCTGGCCAATCTCCCACGGTTCCTTCCTCTGGGCGGCCCTGATCTGGCCAGGTCGAGGGACCCCACGTGTGCATGAATTCGTGCACCGGGCCCCTAATATATATATATATATATATATATATATATATATATATATATATATATA